>NC_045427.1:571264042-571567073 GCF_902635505.1 Sarcophilus harrisii | reverse complement strand
CTTGAGATTTTACAAACTGGACTTTAGCAATATGTGAACCAAGTATTAGATAAAGAGTAAGCTGTTTTTTGAAAAGCAGAAGAACTAGAAACCAAATTGCCAATATTTGTTGCAGTGTGGAAAAAGCAAAGGAGTTCCAGAAACCATCTGCTTCTGCTTCACTGACTTACACTAAACTCTTGGATTATGGATCACAATACAATATGGCAAATCCTCAAAGAGATGGGAATACCAGATCATCTTACTGAACTTATAAGTTTAACACTGGAAAAGGAGTATGACAAAGCTTTATATCATCAATTATTTACTTATATGCAACGTACATCAAATATATAATATTAGGTTGGATGAATCACAACTGAAATTAAGGTTTCCAGGTGAAATAGCAGCAATCTCAGATATGTAGGAGACTCCACTCTGATGACAGAAAGTGAAGAAGAATTAAGAAACCTCGTGAGGAAGGTAAAAGATTAAAGTGTAAAAGCTGGCTTGAAAGTTAATAAAAAAAAAAAAACTTAACATCTTGGCAACTGATCCCATCACTTCAAATAGAAACAAATAGAGGGAAAATAAATGGAAATAATGGCAGATTCAGAGTCCCAGACTCAAAGATCACTTGAAGATGACCATGAAATTAACAAATACTTGCTCCTTGGAAAGAAGACTATGACAAATCTGGATAGATTATTGAAAAGCAAACATCACCCTGCCAACAAACCAGCTATGACTTCTGTCTGGCTGTAAGAATTAAATTCTAAGGAAAGCTGAGCACTATAGAACTGGCACTTTTGATTTGTGATACTCAGAAAGACTTTTGAGAGTCCCTGGGACAATAAGGAGGTCCAATCAATCAATACTTTATGAATTTGGTTTAGGCTATATACTAGAAGTTTAACTACTGAAGCTGAAGCTGAACACTTTGCCCACATAATGAGAAGATGGGATTTATGGGAAGAGACCCTAATATTGAGAAAAATTGAAGGCAAAAAAAAGAAGGGGACATGGAATGAGATGGATAAGCAGTGTCCTGGAAACAATGAACATGAACTTGGACAGACTTCAAAAGATAGTGGAATTGAACTATTGATCAACAATAAAACTTAGGCCTACTATTAGAAAATCTTTCCCAATGATTAAAGTTATCCATAAGCTGAATGGACAGCCTTAAGTAATTATAGGTTTCCCTTCATTGGAAGTCTTTGAGCAGTGGTAGATAACTACTGATAGGTTATGTTTTAGTACAGATTCTCCTTTGGTTGGAGTATATGACCACTAAGCCAATTTTTCTCTAAGATGAAGGGAAGGGCAAACAATGAGTGATTTGCAGAGTTGTATCCTCTTGGGAAATAAATTCCACAAATAATTACTAAAGCATCATGCTTTGAACTGGGAATACAAAGGCTATAAAGCAATTCCTTCTCCCAAGGAAATAATTTTATTTACAATTTATATTACTAGGAAAATACAAATTAACATAAAGTAATTTCAAGAAGGAGACACATTAACAAATGTAAAGTTTGAGAAAGGCATCATAGAAGAGGTTACTTAGTCAATACCTGAGCTGTTCTTTGAAAGAAACTAAGAATTTTAAGAAGTGAAAGTCTCTAGACAAAGAATATCATCTATGCAAAGGCAAGGAAAAAAAAAAAAGATGGGATGTCTTTTTCAAGCATCAACTAGCCAGCCAATCTGACTACTACAGGACTTCATGAAGGAGAATAATATAAAATAAGACTGAGGATCTGATGTGTTGTAGACCACATTATGGAATACTTTAAATGACAAAATAAGAATTTTTTTAAAAACTGTCCTCAAGAAAATAGGGTAGCCACTAATGAATTCTGAGTAGGGTAATAACATTGTCATATATGTATTCAGGAATCTGGTATAGGAGCTATAACTCACATAAAACTAGAAATTGTTTTGTCTGAAATATTCATTATATTTCCTGCCATTTAATGTAAAAATACGAACTCCAGGGGGAAAGCTCTTTCTAAATATGTCTCACCAATATCTCAACATTCATGTCTGCCTTTTCTCCCATTCCCCTCCAGCCAACCAAAATTTAAAATCAGCTCTATCCTCCTCACATGCAATGTGCTTTCAGATATATGGAAAATTTCTTTAATTGCTCTAGCAAGGACTTAAAAAAAAAGAAAGAAAGAAAGAAAGAAAACCGACCAGTCTGAGAAATTCAAGTGCTTAAACTTGTCAGTGATTATAAGGGTAATACATAGAATAAAGTGGTACCCCTTTAATAAGAGAGATTTCTAGTCATCAGTACACTGCTTAAAACTTTTATTTTGGTAGTGGATCTACACATTAAAAACAATACCATATGTGACAACAGTAAGCTGAATTCTGAACTTTTTATTGGAGAAGTCATTCCTGAAGACTTCCCATCTCTCATTCCCACAAGGAAAATCAAACTGGGCTTCTTAGAGTTTTAAAACATTTTTTTTCTTTCTAAAGATCTAAAAGTACTTCACACACATGTATATATTGTCTCATTTTTCTTCACTAAATTCCCTGTAATGTAAAGTAATGCAATGAAGGTAAATGATTTAAAATGATCACACAGGTTATAGGGCTGATCTAGGGATGTGGGTTTCTTGATTGCTAATCAATTAATCAACAAGCATTTATTTAGCAAGATACTTTGCTACTTGCTGGAAATACAAAAACAAAAGGAAACTAGTAGAGGTTGCCACATGAATACAGACAGCTAATATATTAAACAAGGAGTAAAATAGGGCAGAGGACAGATCAGAGAACTCTTTCAAAGAGACAGCTAATATATTGAACAAGGAGTAAAATAGGGCAGAGGACAGATCAGAGAACTTTTTCAAATACAATGAATTCCAGACACTTTCAAATCCATCAATAATGAGTAAGCAAGATAAAGATGCACAAAGATTTTGTTAGTATTTCTTTGGAGGAGGAAAACAGTAGAAAAGAACTTTATTCATGAAGCTATCACCCATTTTAGCTGTTTCTGCCTATCTGTCCAAACAATATCATTCCCATTCATATACTCTACATTCCTAGACAGACTAGATTGCTTTCTGTTCCCTGAATTTCACATACAACATTCTGCCAAATACCTTTTCTTCTCACCTTTAGTTTACAGAATCAGTATCTTCCTTCTTTTTTTCAATTCATATAGCACTTCTTCTTAAGGCTTTTCCTGGTCTTCTTCCCCCAGTCAGAGAGAGCTACTTGTCACAATGGATAGAGCACTGGGACTGAAGTGGGGAAGATTTAAGTTCAAATTCTACCTCAGACACACTATTTAACACCCTAGGTAAGTTACTTAACTTCTGTCTGCCTTGGTTTCCTCAACTGCTAAAATGAGAATAATAGCACTTATCTTGCAAGGTTGCTATAAAGATTAAATGACATATTTATAAAGCCCTTAGCACAGTACCTGGCATTAATAGGCATTATATGCATGCTTATTAACTTGGCTTCTTTCTTTCCACACCACCACTACCCCCCCCCCAAAGAAAAAAAAAGATACCTTGGCTTGTTTCATAATACTCCATTTTTACACATGGGTCTCTAAATATTTGAAGATTTTTTAAAATTCCATTTCATGGAGCTTAGTGATTTCTGCTATTATGTGATAGATGAAATCAATAGAATTTAGTAAGGAAAACTTGTTTTTTTTCATTAAGGAATAAAGGGTGGTGGCAGATCTATTGATCTTTTTATTGATACATACAAATTTCCTTTCTCAGTTGCTTTATTTTAGAATGGCCTATTTTCCAATTATTATTATTATTTGTTCTTTGTGTTAGAGTAGAGGCTATGTGGAAATACCTGGGTTCACAGAAAAAATGAGCACTGCAGATATGATAGCAGAGAGAAATACAAACATTCATACAAAGGCATCCTTACCAGACTTAGCTTTTTAAAAGGCAAAAGTTTCAAAACACTGAAAGAGAAAAAAGAATTCATATAGGTAAGAAAATGGCATGTCAGAAAGAATATACACATAACTCTTTTTCAAAATATATTAATTTTATATCTGTCTCACAAAGTAGAATAGTATTATGCACTTAGGCTCTCCTTAAAGAATTATTGATGATGATCTATTTATGAGTGTAAAATCATTTATATAAGTAGTGAGCAACTATTTCAAATCTAATAGTAATATTATTAGATGACTGTCTCTTTGTTTCTCTCTGTCTTTCATACACACATAAACACACACACACACTAAGAAAAGGGTAAAGAAGACTTAAGGGAAAGAGTCAGAAGAACTTTAATACCTAAAGGAAAGAGATGTATGATCTTACAGACATCTTTACTTAATTCAGAATGTATGTTTCCATTCCTTGCTGTAGCAGCTTCACCCATCTAGGTACTTCTCTCCAATAGATATAAAGTTAAAGTTCTATGGCAGTAGGGGTGTCTCTGCTTAACTAACACTTCATGGGAAAAAAGGAATAGAAGGCTTTGCAGGAAAAGAATTTTCTTTCAGTTCAATTAATCATAAGTTCAACTTAACCAGATAATAAGAAAGGAATCACTACACTGTTTTAATGGCAGAATTTATAATTGTTTTGTTTTCAATAGATTTTAACAAATGTCGTTAGTTAATAATCTGTGCACTCCATTGTCTTTTCTTAAAATGAAAATGGAATGATTTTAAGAGGCATCAGACACACAACAATGGTTGTAAAATACAAAGGAGTATAGCTGTAATTTCACAAGATAAAGAGCAGTGTTTTGACTGTAAGCTGCAATCCAGTATGGCTACACCCAGACTCTTGAGTGATCTTCAGTAGAGATGGATCAAATAGAATGTTTATAAACAAACCAACTGATATAGCTTTTCCCCCTTCTTTTTATTTTGTAAGTGTAGAGACTGTCATTTTGGGGAGAATAGAAGTGTCTGAACATAGAATCTCCACAAATATGAGCTTTCATCAATTTTTCTAGAGATCCTGACACTAACAGGAAAATATGCTAACATTTGCAAGAAAAATAGCTTCTCAATTCTTAAATGAGAATTATTGTTTCAAACTAAGAAAGACAAGAAATGGTTGGGGTAGAAAAATCACATTGCATTGTACTTTAAAGGCAAAAAACAAACTAAAAAAGCAGTCCCCAAAAAACACAACCAATGCTTGCAGATGAAAGCCAGGCCCCACAAATCCCGATAACATGACATCCTCTTTATTAAAAACATCAGTCTTGGATGACTCTAAGCACAGTGATTTTGAAAATGTATACTGGTAAATTAGAACCACGTTTACGATTCTTCCTATTGCAAGTCCTTCACCCGTATCCTTCTGTGAGGATGATGTGAAATTTTCAATTAAATGAGGCAAATCAACATGAGCATTTCTGATTTTAGCATGATAGCCCCAAATTTTCCATTAAAGATTGCTGCTTAAACTGAGTCTATCAGGGCATTAGAAGGACAGACTTCCTCTCTAGAAAAAATAAAAAAGAAAAGAGAAGTATGTAAGTGAACACTGCAAATAATAACCCTTTTGTGATCTACTTCATAGGATTGTTGTAAGGAAAGTGTTAACCCTACTCTTTGGTCCTGAGGGGTTATAACATCACTGATATTGTATATTGACCCAGAAACCACAGCATTAACAACATCTTCGACAAAATAAAAATCTAAATATATTGTCTATAGATAAATTCAAGGCATGAAAGAAATCTTATGAAAATCATGAATGTTTTTTGCCTAATACATATGGAGAGATAAAAGGCAGTGTTTACTTCCCCTGAATACCCTCTCTGTGAAGAGGAACTAAAGCAAAGTGAACTAACTGAAGCAAAACTAGAAGTATTATGAACTCCAGAAAGTCAGACTACTTTTATCAAGGAGAATTTCTTTCCTGATATATAACTTGATTTTGGGCAATGGACATATTCACCAATCCAGGAAGTTCCATAGAGAAGTTGTCATGATTTGCTCTGAACGCTCCCTGATGAGATAGGAGAAGGAGAAAGAAGGAAAGAGAGCAATGGGAGGAGTGAGAGAGGGAAGACAGAGAAAGGAGGAGTGGTGAGACAAAAAGGGAAAGACACACAGAGATGGCAAGATCATAGGAAAATATTGAGCAAAATTGTATAAGAAGAAAAACAATGAACTTGGATTCAGAAAACCTGGATTTGTTGCTTGCTGTCTATGTGTCCTTAGCTGTCACTCAGCTTCTCTGATCCTCAGATTCCTTATCTGTAAATTAAAGGTAATAACACTTACCCTAACCATCTCACAAGACTATTGTGAGGAAGCTTTTGTAAGCTACAAAGGCCATTGTGAGTATAAATCATTACTCTTATTATTAATGTCAGCAATAATAATATTGTTTCCATCTCATAAGAGAATAAACCAACCATAAGAAAATGGCAAGTCAGTATTAGTTCAGCCTAAACCAATATATCATGTAATTTCATCAATATCTATTGGGTGACTATTATGTGTCCAGGGAACATTAGGGCTTTGTCAGTCCATGACAGCAGTCATCAGTAGAACTAGCATTAGGATAAATTATGAAGTAAGGAAAGTGTTTATTGCATTGAGCACAGCATAGCTTCATCAAGAGCAGGTCATGCCAAACTAACCTCATTTCCTTTTTTTTGATGGGCTCACTAGCCTGGTAGATCAGGAGAATGCAGATACAACTACATTTTAGGAAAGTATTTGGCAAAGGCTATTCAGATGGAAAAGATCAAGAGATGTGGACTAGATAATAGAACAATTAGGTGTATTCAGAACTGATTAAATGGGCAGAACCAAAGAGGAGCCATTAATAATTCAATGTCAACCTAGAAGGTGCTCTCTAGAGGGGGGCTTCAAGCATATGTACTTGGACATGTTCTGCTTAAAATTTTTGACAACTTGAATAATCATAGATGATATATACTTAGCTAATTAGTTACAATGACAATCAACTTCCAAAAAGACTAGAATTATAGACCAAATCTAATCAAAGTTAATAGTAATGATTGTACAATTCCATATTCAGGTTTCCCAAATCAATTTTACAATCACAATGTAGGAGAAAAATGGCTAAATAACAATAAATATGACCAAAAAAACAATGAATTTTAGTTGCTCTAACCTCAATATAAGTCAACAGTTGTTGCATAACAGTCATTTAAGTTAAAACTATCCTAGGCTACATTAAAAGAGACACAATGTCCAGACTGAGGCAGTTAGGTAGTAAAGTCAACAGGTCTAGAGTCAGGAAGGATTATCTTCCTAAGTTCAAATCCAGCCTCAGACACTTACTAAATTGTGTGATCCCTGGGCAAGTTCCTTAATTTCATTTATCTCAGTTTCCTTATCTGTTATTGAGTTGGAGAAGAAAATTTCTAACTACTCCCTTTATCTTTTTTAAGAAAATCACAAATGGGGTCACAGAGTCTGACATGATTGAAATGAATGAACAACAACAATGGCCAAACTTCAAGAGGTGATTGCCACATTGAACACTGATTTGATTAGGCCACATCTGGACTTCTGAATAATATGTTTTTAGAACACTGATAAGTTGTAGTATGTCCAGAGGTGGCCAGGATAGTACTAATATTAAAAAGATCAGAAAGCATACCATATAATAAGAAAGACAGAATAAAATGGGGGTGAGAGTAGGTGAAGTGGAGAACCAAAAAAAAAAAAAAAAAACCCCAAAAAACAAAACAAAACAAAACAAAAAACCAAGCTGTTTCCAAGTATTTGAAGGACTATCTTATGGAAAATATATTCTATTGTGTCTCTCAAAGCAGAGTCAGTAACAACAGATTGAAATTACCAAACCAAGAGTGGAATAGACTGCCTTGGGAGACAGTGGGTCTATTAAGCCTAAATGGCAAAAAACTATAGCAAAGATACTTGTTCAGGCATAAGTCTTACTAGATGGCCCCCAAGGTCTCTTCCAACTCAGAGATTTTGAGAGTCTATGATTTCCACTGATAGGATCTTACTATTTCAGGATATCATTGAACAACTTTGATTATTATAGTTATTGGTTGCACTGCTCTGAAACAGGCCATTCATTTTTCTTCAGACTTAATCCCCTTTTCATGCTCAACAGCACTCTTCTTTCTAAAAGGTGCCCTCCTAAGTGGAAGATTATATGGACCAGTTTGATTGTATGCCGATTTAACTCAATTATCTATCTGGAAAAGAAAATGTCAGCCACAGTTTAAAAGCACAAAACATAAGCCTCATAGTTCTAAGAATACATGTACACTTACTCGAAAACAGTTTTCTACATATATATTCACATGAAACCATAACTATGTGGAAATAGCTGTAAAAATAACATTGTATTTCATTTGAATTTTGTATCAATCCCTCTTGTTTAATGGAAAGGAAATGGAGAAGGGGCAGAAATAGGGAGGGAAAGAAGAAAAGGGAAAAGACAAAGGCACAGAGAGAGAGAGAGACAGAAAGAGATAGAGACAGAGTGAGAGAGATAGACAGAGACACCGACACAGAGACATATAGAGAGAAACAGACACATAAGAGAGAGACAGAGAGATTGAGACAGACTGACAAAGATAGAAAGAGAGAGGGAGAGAGTGTGTGTGTGTAAGGACTGAAGTTTGTTGTTCATGGAAATATGGTTAGTGCTAAAAGTTAAATGACAGCAAGGGAAATAAATAGCATACATTACAGTCCTGGGTATCTAAATTGATTGGGGTTGGGCATGAGGTTCATACACACAGATATAGCTCATTTGGAGCTATCATGGTCCTTGTACAACCTGAAGAAACATCTGACTATGTGATCTGACACTACTATCAGCCTGAAGCAAAATTGCAGAGTTGGATAAGTTGGTCTTATATATTTCCAGCCTCCCCTCTTGGATGTGAACACAAGAAGAGCTTATGGATATCCTTGTGATATTAAAAGAACCAGAGAAAACTCTCCAGTATGTTGGCAGAATCTCTCTCTCTCTACTTCAATTTCCTCATCTATGAAATGAAGATAACAGAATCAGGGAATTAAAGTTGGAAGAAGTCTCTGAAATCATCTCATCTAACTACCTAACTGAAAATCCTTTCTGCACTGTCCCTGACAAGTAATCATCCAAACTTTTCTGGAAATCCTCTAATATCCTTCCCTTTGAGAAAGTCCACCCTTCTTTTGGATCGATCTAAAAATTAGGCAGTTTTTCCTTATATCTGTAAATGCTACCCTTTGCTATTTGTTTTATTCTCAAATGACAAAGAACAAAGGTTTTATCCATGGAAATTGTTCAAATACGTGAAGACAGAGGAATGCTCTGGATTTGGAGTGGATCTAGGTTCAAAAGCTTTGTCCCTTCCTAGAAGTAAGACCTTAGGCAAGTCATTTAACATCTAAGAAACTTATTTTCCACATCTATAGAGGAAAGGGATTGATCTAGATTATGTAAGGATTATTTGTATGTAGCTCTAAATCTTATGATCCCATCCCAGAAAAATCTTCTCCAGGCTAAATAAACTCATTTTCTCTCATTGATACACATATGGTGTGATCTCAAGGCATCCTGATTGCTTTCTTCTGGATGGTTTCCAAATTATCAATGCCCTTCCAAAAATGTGTCACCCAGAACAGAATATAATGCTCCACATGTGGTCTAACAAAGAAGGGCAGGCTTTTGCCACATATTATTCCTCTAATAACTTTTTGTCTCAGATCACAGTTGCTTTTTAAAAATTATTATTACCATACTGTTGGGTGGTATTACCATGCATACTGTCGGCACTAAAGCCCCTAGAAAAATCCTGGAATGGGCAACACATTAGACAAATTTCAATAATTCATTATAAGATGTGAATGAGTTCCCACATAAAATGAGATCATAAAATCATGGCTTTAGAGTTTTAAAGGATCTCACAGAGCATCTAATCCAATCTTCTCATTTTACAGAGGAGTAAACTAAAGCTCAGAAAAGTTACTATTTTTCCACCACAATCACTCAACTAGTAAATATAAGGCAGGAGATTTGATCACAGGCCTTCTAGACTCTTCATTAATAGCTCTGAAGTTCCTTGGTGAAGTTCTGTACCAAACCATGCCATAAATTGCATCCTCTCTGACACAAAAATTAGCAAAGATTTTACATCTTCTTGATTCATCTCTCAGGTATGCTAGTATCAGAACATTTGCCTACCTCACAGAATCTTTGTGAGAATCAATTGAATTAATGGACTGAAATGGTAAAATGTTCATTATAATGGCATATGTATAGAAACTGAAGATTTTCAAAGCATTTTACCTATATCATCTCATTTGATCTTCCTAACAACTCTGGGAGATAGGTGCTACTATGATAACCATTTTAAAGATTAGGAAACTGAGGCTAAAAGAGGTTAAATGATTTGCTCACACTACTGCTAGTATGTATCTGAGGAAGTATTTCAACTCAAAGTTTCCTGTTTCCATGTCCAACACTATCCAATACCCAACATTTTAATGCATCTTTATGTTATATAAGTATAAGCCATTATTGCCCCAATTTTCAAATCTGGTAAATACCCCTCAGGATATTTTACCTATTTTAATTTGCATGGAGAGTGTTTAAGGAAAAGTGAATATCCAAGATTCATGCAAGTTTCCTCTACTTAAATATTGATGTAATAAAACAATACATTTTTGGCTTAATACATTTGACTTTAAATATGCACTCTTGTGAAAGATTAAAGACTGAACAAGCTGAAACAGGAAAATCACACTAAAATAAGAATTGTGTTACATTCAAAGAAAAAAATGGAAATATTGATTACACAGCACACACCCACATACACATTACAATATAAGAATCAACAAAGCAGTGTCAAAACTATGGGGCTTCAAGGTAATAGTTCTGAGTAAGTACAGGGAAAGTCAAAAAGAGGACTTGCTCCAGAGAGCAGAGGGCAGCACCATATACAATCTAACTCTCAATTCTTTGCTTAGTTCCACCTGCATGTCTATAATATTGTATCATGGAGAAAGTTTTCCTCTACCTTATGATCAACACATAGCCTGAACCCTGAAGATTTTCTAATATTCACTATTTTTTTATTCTACCTCTGCCACTCTATGAACTTTTCTGGGGGTTTAAAAATACCTAATCTTTCTAAATTTTCCTGAACCATATGCCTCAATATAACATGAATAATTTTTTAAATTAATGAATGTACAAAAACCCTCTTCCTTTTTATTACTTAATTTTTTCTTCTTTTTAAATTTTATCCCATGTTCTATTATTCTTAGAAGGAATACAAAAAAGTTCAAAATTATCCTGTTCTTTACTTTATTATTTGATACCTATCATCAATTTCCACTTATTCTTTCATCTATTAAATATTCCCAATCATTCCACCTGTTCTTGCCCTTTTCTCCTGCTTCCAACTAATTATTTTAGCTGACTTTATTTGGGCTTTTTTTTTCTTTACTATGTGATATTTGAAAAGAAGAAATTAAAATTGAAAATTGCTTATTTAGAATATAAGCATGTATACTTTATATACTGACATAATAGTCTCCTGTTATTTTCCACAAATTTTCTTATTCAGTCCAAGACTTCAATTGTTTTTCTGACTTTGACTACCTCTTTGAGCTACTACTTCTTTCCCTCAAAGTCAAAATGCATTCATAAAACAATTTTAAGTACTACTTTCAATACATAATATAAACTTACTGGGTTCTCTTTGTCCAGTTAAATTAATTTGTTAGATCCTAGATTGTCACAATAATGCTAGCAGTGAACCAAGGATTTTATTACTGTGTTAGTAAAGTTGGATAGAAGTCCCAGATTTGGAGTCAGAAAACCTCAGGGGAGACCTAGCTCTGAACTTAAATAACTGTGGGACACTATCTAACACTTAGCAAACCATTGACTGAAACCTCTCTGAGACATAATTTCTCCATAAGGCAATGGGTTAAGGAAACTTAGGTTTCTATCACAGGGTATGTTATAAGGAAAGAACTCTTTGTAGAAATATGAGCTATTATTGACATTGGCATCTGCAAATTAATATTAGTTCGCTCTATAACTTGCAATATAGCACATTATGACTTGTAAAATACTTTACATATATTCTCTCATTTAATCCTTCTAATAATCCTGTCAGTAATTGCTACCGGTCAGCTATTTTTATCCCCATTTTATGGATGAAGAAACTAAAGTCCAGAGAGGTTAAGTGATTTTATTATTTCTAAAATTTCTGTTTTGTTAGAATTATCTTTAAGTTTTCCAGTCTTGTTACTCATTATTGATTCCTCTCTCTACTGGCCCCCACATCTATTCAATTTCCTGTTGATTCTACACTTACATATGTTCTTTCCTCATTCACACTGCTCATCACATCTTTGTGGTTCAGAAATTTATCACTTCTCACCTAGTTTGTTGTAATAATGTCTTTCCTTGTCTGCCTTTTGCAAGTCCCATCTCTTTTATCCATCTTTCACTTTTTCAGTATCTCAAAAATCTGTGATTTTTGCAGTGTGGGTCCTGCATCCTCTGAAGCAAATTACAAAAAAAAAAGTTTTCCTTAGAAAAAATTTATATCATTTCATAAATCTCAACCAATATGCATATTCCATATTTCATGTAATGTTATGAATACAAAATTGTAAAGAAAAAAGAAAATCTTTTTAATGAACTAATGCAAGTGGTTTTGGGTGTTCAAAATTTTAACATGTTACTAAGGGTTTGGTTTGGGTTTTCCACCACCAGCAGAAGTTTTCTTTTAGAAAAGGATTTCATATTCATGAGGAAGATGCTTTAGGAACATGGATTTTTTGACTCATACATGGGACAGTGGAAAAGTCTAATTTAGCATGACAAATTCCACAGTGCCAAAAATGTTTTGGGATTGCAGTAGGTGCTAAAATGATTCCAACTTTTAATTCTGGAAAATATCAAGTCATTCATGAGCATCTTCTTTTTAAATTACAATCAGGTACAGCAAGGTGGTGCAGTGGATAGAGAGAGCACTAACTCTGGAGTCTGGAAGAACTGAGTGCAAATTTAACTTCAGACACATATTAGCTATGTGATCCTCAGCAAGTTATTTAATTCTAATTGCCTCCCTCCAAAAAAAAAATTACAAACGCATCTTGCCTTGATCAATGTCACTTTGCAGTCACATTCATACATTAAAATCCCACTCATGTCACAAAACTATTCTATAATTTCATTTGGCTAGTCACCTGAGATATTAAATTTAATTTACTTTCAATGATTTAACCTCAGAAATAACTTCCATTACATCACTGTTGTTGTCATTTTGCTAAATATCTTGATTTCAAAAACCATTTGATAATTACAAACAAGTTTTGCTTTAGTGTAATAGAAAGAGCCTTGATAGACAGACAGAGACACAGAGAAGCAAAGACAAAGAAACAGAAAGAAGAAATAGGGAGAGACAGAGACAGAGAAAGAAATGCTTAGTATATACCAGGGCACTGTGCTAGCTGGAGATTCAAAAAAAAAAAAAAATAAGGTCTTGACTTAATATACTGTAATGGAAGAGAAGTATAGATAAAGGAAGGTCATATGTAGTGACCATCATAAACAGTATTTAAATTAGTTTTAGTTTAAACTGAAATCTCTATGTATTGACTCCCCCTCTTAGATTTGAACTCTTGAGATCAGGGACAGTGTCAATTTTCAAATTTACGCATGCTTTGGATATAGTGAAAGCTTAATAATTTTTTTTACATTTATTCATTCAAAAATTTCAAAAGATTCTTTAATTTTGCTATTCAGTATCGAGTTTGTTTGAGAGTAAGACCTGCACCAATATTATCTGCAGCAAGTTTTTAAAATGCAGCCCCCAGATTTTGGCCATAGTAACAACTTTATTTTTTGATTATCACTAGAAAAAAATTTCTAGCTATTCAAGAACTTTATCAAAATCAAGCGTCCTATGATTAAAAGGTAACATTTTACATCAAACTCAACAAACAATAAGAATCTATTTGTTACACTAAAAATAGAGATAACAGGAATTTTTCCAGCAATTCTATAAAAATCTCCAGCTGCGAAGTTGACTTCAGAAGGCAGTCTGTTCCCAGTTTTAATGGACTGAATTTGTTTTGCTTGTTTTACTTCAGAAATAAATTTCTCCTGACAGTGTAATAATTTCTTATACATTTTTCCTTAATTTTTCCTGGGAAGAGAGAACTATTTTAATTGACACTTATCATAAGATCGTATAAAACAGCATTTTGGTTTTATACTTTTAAAAGAGGCATTTCCCATCTGTTTCAACAGTCCAAGTAGCTAATTACATTGCCAAGCATAGTTTGTCACAAAGGGAAGCACCATTCTGTGGAGAAATCATACTGTTTTTTCTTACATCACTTACTGATAGATGAGCAGTTCCAGAGACATTATAGTACTGATTTATGGCATATACTTAGAAATCCATCCTATGAATAGCTAGTAAATTGTACATTAATTACCTATATAGTCCATCAACTCTTCTGTGACTTAGTTGAAGGTCTCTTGAGAATTGCTGGGGCTAAAATATTCATGACCTCATGACCATAAAAACAGATCATGATCTGCTTTTATGAACATGGCAAGACTGATCCTTAATTAATAAGCATTTGTTAAATACCTACTAAGTGCCAAGAACAGTTACAGGCATTGGAAATACAAAGACAAAAAGTTAATAATCCCTACCCTCAAGAAACTTACATTCTATAGATGGACATATAGTTTATTACCCAGGCAATAGTTATAGCTTATCCTCTGCTAGGAGAGTTCTTCCTCCAGCAGTGGGGGTCTTCAGGATCACAAACCCAAAAGACCCTCACTGCTGGAGGAAGAACTCACCATATGACCAAAACCTGCTTTAAAAAAAACTGAAAAACAGTCTGGCAGAAATTAAGTTTAAATCCTCATCTCATACTGCATAGTACAATAATTTCCAAATGACTATATGACCTAGAAATACAAGGCCACATCAGAAAAAAATGGAGCACAGAGAAGGAAATATTTTTAACATCTGTGAATAGAGGAGAATTCTTAACCAAAGAAAGGATAGAGAGAATTATAGGAGATAAAATGATTAATCTTAGTTACATAGATCTGAAAAGCTTTTGCATGAAGAAAATCATGCAAATTAGAAGGGAAACAATGCAAAGTGTCATTCTCTAATAAATGATCAAGGATGATGATCACATTATTCTCAAAATAAAAAAGCAAGTTATTAATGAACACGTGAAAAAAATTTTCTGAATCACTAATAATAAAAGAAATGTGAGTTTTTTTTTTTTTTAAATCACATTGGCAAAGATATCAGACACATTAGACAACTGTTGGTAAAGTCTTTTTCCTTGCCAAAGCTAATCCCTCTGTACAAGTAATACTATTCCATCCCTCTATCCTCCTTGCTGTCACTTGTTTTTGGTCTTTTCCAGTCAGCAGATTGTTTCTCTATGTCTACAAATGTTCCTATGTCCCTTCCATCCTCAAAAAGACCTCACTTGATCATCTCCATTTTCTTTTTTTTTCTTTATTTAATAGCCTTTTATTTACAGGATATATGCATGGGTAACTTTACAGCATTAACAATTGCCAAACCTCTTGTTCCAATTTTTCACCTCTTACCCCCCCACCCCCTCCCCTAGATGGCAGGATGACCAGTAGATGTTAAATATATTAAAATATAAATTAGATACACAATAAGTATACATGACCAAAACGTTATTTTGCTGTACAAAAAGAATCAGACTCTGAAATATTGTACAATTAGCTTGTGAAGGAAATCAAAAATGCAGGTGTGCATAAATATAGGGATTGGGAATTCAATGTAATGGTTTTTAGTCATCTCCCAGAGTTCTTTTTCTGGGCATAGCTGGTTCAGTTCATTACTGCTCCATTGGAAATGATTTGGTTGATCTCGTTTGAGGATGGCCTGGTCCATCAGAACTGGTCATCATATAGTATTATTGTTGAAGTATATAATGATCTCCTGGTCCTGCTCATTTCACTCAGCATCAGTTCGTGTAAGTCTCTCCAGGCCTTTCTGAAATCATCCTGTTGGTCATTTCTTACAGAACAGTAATATTCCATAATTTTCATATACCACAATTTATTCAGCCATTCTCCAACTGATGGACATCCATTCAGTTTCCAGTTTCTAGCCACTACAAAAAGGGCTGCCACAAACATTCGTGCACATACAGGTCCCTTTCCCTTCTTTATAATCTCTTTGGGATATAATCCCAGTAGTAACACTGCTGGATCAAAGGGTATGCACAGTTTGATAACTTTTTGAGCATAGTTCCAAACTACTCTCCAAAATGGTTGGATTCGTTCACAACTCCACCAACAATGCATCAATGTCCCAGTTTTCCCGCATCCCCTCCAACAATCATCATTATTTTTTCCTGTCATCTTAGCCAATCTGACAGGTGTGTAGTGGTATCTTAGAGTTGTCTTAATTTGCATTTCTCTGATTAATAATGACTTGGAGCATCTTTTCATATGACTAGAAATAGTTTCAATTTCTTCATCTGAGAATTGTCTGTTCATATCCTTTGACCATTTTTCAATTGGAGAATGGCTTGATTTTTTATAAATTAGAGTTAATTCTCTATATATTTTGGAAATGAGGCCTTTATCAGAACCTTTGACTGTAAAAATATTTTCCCAGTTTATTGCTTCCCTTCTAATCTTGTCTGCATTAGTTTTGTTTGTACAAAAACTTTTCAGTTTGGTATAATCGAAATTTTCTATTTTGTGATCAGTAATGATCTCTAGTTCTGCTTTGGTCATAAAGACCTTCCCCTTCCACAGGTCTGAGAGGTAAACTATCCTGTGTTCCTCTAATTTATTAATAATTTCATTCTTTATGCCTAGGTCATGAACCCATTTTGACCTTATCTTGGTGTACGGCGTTAAGTATGGATCAATGCCTAGTTTCTGCCATATTAGTTTCCAATTTTCCCAGCAATTTTTATCAAACAGTAAGTTCTTATCCCAAAAGCTGGGATCTTTGGGTTTGTCAAAGACTAGGTTGCTATATTTGTTGACTGTTTTATCCCTTGAACCTAATCTATTCCACTGATCAACTAATCTATTCCTTAGCCAATACCAAATAGTTTTGGTAACTGCTGCTCTATAATATAATTTTAGATCTGGTACAGCTAAGCCACCATCATTTGATTTTTTTTTCATTAATTCCCTTGAAATTCTTGACCTTTTGTTTTTCCATATGAACTTTGTTGTTATTTTTTCTAGGTCATTAAAATAGTTTTTTGGGAGTCTGATTGGTATAGCGCTAAATAAATAGATTAGTTTAGGTAATATTGTCATCTTTATTATATTTGCTCGCCCTATCCAAGAGCATTTAATATTTTTCCAATTGGTTAGATCAGACTTAATTTGTGTGAAAAGTGGTCTGTAATTTTGCTCATAAAGTTTCTGATTTTCCCTTGGCAGATAGATTCCTAAATATTTTATATTATCAGTAGTTACTTTAAATGGAATTTCTCTTTGTAACTCTGACTGTTGGATTTTGTTAGTGATATATAAGAATGCTGATGACTTATGTGGGTTTATTTTATAACCAGCAACTTTGCTAAAGTTGTGGATTATTTCTAATAACTTTTTAGCAGAATCTCTGGGGTTCTCTAAGTATACCATCATGTCATCGGCAAAGAGTGATAATTTGGCTTCCTCATTGCCTATTCTTATTCCTTTAATCTCTTTCTCAGCTCTTATTGCTATAGCTAGCGTTTCTAATACAATATTAAATAGTAACGGTGATAGTGGGCAACCTTGTTTCACTCCAGATCTTATTGGGAATGGTTGCAGTTTGTCTCCATTACATATGATGCTTACTGATGGTTTTAAATAGATGCTGCTGATTATTTTAAGGAAAAGTCCATTTATTCCTATACTCTCAAGTGTTTTTAATAGGAATGGATGTTGGATTTTATCAAATGCTTTTTCTGCATCTATTGAGATGATCATATGGTTTTTGTTAATTTGGTTATTAACATGGCCAATTATATTGATAGTTTTCCTAATATTGAACCAGCCCTGCATTCCTGGTATAAATCCTACTTGATCATAGTGTATTATCTTGGAGATGATTTTCTGTAGTGTTTTTGCTAATATCTTATTTAAGATTTTAGCATCAATATTCATTAGGGAGATTGGTCTATAATTTTCTTTCTCTGTTTTCAGCCTACCTGGTTTAGGTATCAGTACCATGTCTGTGTCATAGAAGGAATTTGGTAGGACTCCTTCATTCCCTATTTTATCAAATAATTTATATAGCATTGGGGCCAATTGTTCTTTAAATGTTTGGTAAAATTCACATGTAAATCCATCTGGTCCTGGGGGTTTTTTCTTAGGGAGTTGTTTAATTGCCTGTTCTATTTCTTTTTCTGAAATGGGACTATTCAAGCAATTTACTTCCTCCTCTGTTAGTCTGGGAAGTCTATATTTTTGGAGGTAGTCATCCATTTCACTTAGGTTATCAAATTTATTGGCATAAAGTTGAGCAAAATAACTCATTATTTCTCTAATTTCCTCTTCATTGGTGGAAAGTTCTCATCTCCATTTTCATTATCATCCCATATCTCTTCTAGCTTTTGTGGTCAAACTCCTCAAGAAGGTCATTTATAATAGAAGTCTAAATGTGGATGTTCCACAGGAACAGTGCCCTAAGTTTTCTTCTTTTTTATCCCTCTCAATTATTTCATTGGGTGATCTCATTAGCTCCTGTGAATTCAGTTATCATCGCTATAATGCTGATTCTTACATCTTCTTATCCAGCCTAATTTCTCTGCTGACATCTAGTCTTGCATTGCCAACTAGCAACTAGATATTCAGGTTTGTATAGCGATATAGATGAGAGAGGGTAGGGGAAGGAAGAGGGAGGAGGGAAGGGAGAGAGAAAGAAGGAGTCTTGACAAAGGGGATAAAGAAATTTTCTTCTCCAGTTCATTTTACAGATTAGGAAACTGAGGCAAATAGGATTAAATGACTTGTCCAGGATTACATAGCTAATAAATGTCTGAAGCTAAATTTGAACTCAGGAAAACTCATCTAGGTGCAGCACTTTTTCTGCTGCATCAGCCAAATATTTAAGAAAGAAAGAAAAATGCATCTATGAAGCAACTTTTTTAATGTACAAGAGAACAAAAGGAAGTCCAGAGGGAAACACAAACAAGCAGAATAGCTTTAGAATTAACTTTTTGAAGAGATGGTTCTAATGACAAACTGGAATTTCTCTGGTCACAAAGGAGGGGGGATAGGGGACAGTGAATTTAACACTTATGATGTAGTGGGTGCATTGAAGAGATAAGGGACCTATATGAGTGGAGAGAGTAAGTAAGTGAGTGTGATGGATGTAGTGGGAATAGGTTGAACTAGACTTAGCAACTCATTCGACATGGTGAAAGATGAGGGAGTGAGAAACTGAGCAGTCAAGCAGGATTGAGACTTCAAAGTTCAGTGACTGGGAAAAGAGTGTTGTCTTCAAAAGAAACAAGGAAGCTAGAAGAAAGCCTGAATTTCTTCTGAAAGATAATGAGTTCTCTTTTGAAAATCACAGGATCACAGAGCTAGAATCAGAATAAAGCTCAATGCTGAGTTTAAGATGCCTTTGAGTCACCCAGATAGGAATGTCCAATAAGCAATTGATGATGCAAGAAGATGCCAAAGACACCCTTTGCCTCTTTTACATAATACAGAAGAAGTGGCTAATATAAGATTAAAATAATTAAAATATATATATTTATATAGATAAATATATCTATATAAATAATCTAAAATAATTAGTTCCCCACAAGCCATAGAGGATTCTATAGAAAGTTAGGTTTCAGAGATAACTTCACTGTAAGCCTCTGAACTCTTTTTAACACTTAAAAGATATTTGAATCCTTGTTTTTAAACTTAATATGGAAATTTCCACAGGCAACCACAGTTAAGTGGTGATAAATAAACTAAGTACTAATTTATTGTCATCAGTGGGATGATTGGGTTTAACTCTCAAACTCTCAAAAAATATGTGGATGAGTTATTTTAAAGGAAGGAAAGATTTAAATGCATTTTAGACATTGAACCAGAATTTTTTAATTACTTAAAAAAACTACTTCATCCCAAACTACAAAAGGGGGGGCGGGGGATGGTGACCTTGCCTACCAATAAAGAGACAGAGACTAAATTGCTGGAGAGGGAACAGGAAAAAAGGATTTTCTATTTCTAAGACTTCATGAAATTCCAAAGTATTAACAGTCATAATAATAATGGTGACTCACATTTCTACAATTCTCTTCTCACAACAGCCTGGGGAGGGATTGACATCCCATTTTTTGACCTATTTCGACCTTCTAGCCCAAGCACAAAAAAACTGAAGGATTAAAACAAATATGAAAACAAACCATTACATTCATTTGAAACATCTATCAAAACATAAAAAGGGCTTTTCTTAGGTTGGTGTTGCTTCAGGAGAAAAAGAAAAAGCAAAGAATTGTAAGGGGAAAGAAATGGAGCCAGAAAGACCTTTTAGGGATACTGACCATAACAGCTGGGATTATTTCTATTGCCTGACATATATTCAGTTACCTTTAGAACTACTTATATAAATCTTAGAAGTAGGATCTCTGACTGCTAAGGGTTAACATCTAAAAATAGCACCATTGGACCTCAAAGAGGTTCAGATTTTTGTAACATAAAGAGCATAGCCATTATGGATTTCCTTCACACCAAACCTTAGTTTTCAGATAAATAAATGAATGAATTCAAACAAGGTTAGTAAACTCTGCTGTATTTTCTCTAAGGAATACATGGAACTGTTCCCTCATGTAATTTCCTTACAGTTGCTAAGGAAGATTTTCTGTGCCTAAAGGGTTTTCCTCATTCATCAGTATCTTCTATTTCTTTAAGCAGGGAAAGCTTCTGTGAATTCCAGGAAATTTTAAAAAGGGATATAAGGCTATTGTTATTGTTTTTAATGTTTTATGTACAAATTACAGGCTTATACCTCAGTGGGTAACTTTGCAATAAAGCTGAAAATATAACATACAGTGGCAGAAAATTAAATCCAGTGACAGCACAGAGTGTTCTGAGAACATTCTATTTAAACAACATGAGTGGGGCCAAGAGATGGAGGCTTGATTTTTGTTTCTGTTTACAATGCTTTTTTTAACCCAGGCTCATTAAGATTTAAATTGGACATAATCTCACAGGGTCAGAGGCCCAGTTTCTCTGATATCTTTGACTTGATTTTGTATCTAGGGTTTCATTTGATAGTTGGGATCAAATAGAATTGGAAAAAATAAACCTAAGTTTTATATTGCAAGAGCAGAATTCAGTATCCTGCTTTAAAAAGTGTTATCTATAAAGGAAGAAATGTTTCATTGTGCAGCAAAGATAGTGAGTCCCAGTGCTACCCCTCCTTTTTCCTCCTTCCCACTAAGCTTGAGTTTATGGAAGAAGTCAACTATGATAAGCCAGAAGACATGACTGGAAGATATTGAATAAAGTCAACCAATACTGCAGAAGTGAGAAGCAGCAATGCTGCCCTTTTCAGATGAAACTACTGTTCTAAATAGCATTTAAAACTTTCCATTCCTAGTGGCCATGCTATTAGCAAGAGGTTAATGGGATAGGTTCTACACCTATGATTTCATTTCCTTTCAATTTGGATGAGGCAGCTCCCTCTAAATTGTTTCAATTTGGTGCCTTCCAGTAGACTTAGAAAATTATTTGTAGCACTAAAAGTTCAAATGACTCACTCAGAATCACAGTCAGTATGTTTTTGAGTGAAGACTTGAATCTAGGTCTCATTGACCCAAACTAGGTTGCTTACACTAGGTCAAACGATCTCTCATAACATAATCATTGCTCACATTTTTCTTCCCAAGGACTCCTCCAGATTCTACAATTCACATTTTAAAGGCTTGTTACAATTTACAAATCCCTTTCTTCACAACTCCCTGAGAAAAATGGGATTAGATGCTTATATACCCAGTTTTGTAGATGAGCAAACTAAAGTTCATAGAGATAACTTGCCCATCAGGCACTAATAAGGACTAACAGGACTAATAAGCTATCACCAATAATTGGCCAGATGTCTCAACTCCATAAGCAGGCAGGAGACTTTAGTAGGCAGTGCATTGATTTAGGAAAAACTAGGTTAAAATCTGATCTCAGAAAATTACTGTAGCTGGGCAAGTCCTTTAATCTTTGTCTTTCTCAGTTTTTACTATTAAAAAAACCTTATAGTATAATATATGCATAATACATTTTATGTATATACATTATATATATAATATATAATACAACATAATAACAAAAATAATAGCATCTACTTACCACTACATACCTCTAAGATTGGCTAAGATGACAGGAAAAAATAATGATAAATATTGGAGGGAATATGGGAAAACTGGGACATTAATACAATATTGATGGAGTTGTGAACTGATTCAACCATTATGGAGAATAATTTGGAACTATCCCCAAACGGATATCAAACTGTGCATACCCTTTGATCCAGCAGTATCTCTACGGGACCTGTATCACAAAGAGATCATAAAAAAGGGAAAAGGACTCACTTTTTGTAGAGGCAAGGAACTGAAAACTGAGTGGATTCCCATCAGTTGAAGAATGGCTGAGTAAGTTATGGCATCTGAATGTTATAGAATATTACTCTTCTTCGTGGATGATTTCAGAAAGACCTGAAGTGATTTTCCTGCACTGATCTTAAGTGAAGTATGTAGAACCAAGAGAACATTATACACAGCAACAACAAGATTGTGTGATGATCAACCGTGATAGATGTGTCTCTTTTCAACAATGAGACGATTCAAGCCAACTCCTACAGACTTGTGATGGAGAGAGCCATCTGCATCCAGAGAGAAAACTGTGGAGACTGAATGTGGATCACAACATAGTATTTTCACCTTTTTGTTGCTTTTTTTTTCTTTCTCACTTTTTCTCTTTTTGATCTGATTTTTCTTGTGCAGCATGATAAATATGGAAATATAGAAGAATTGTACATGTTTAACACATATTGCATTACTTGCTGTCTAGGGGAGGAGGTAAGGAAAAGGGAGGGAGAAAATTTTGGAATACAAGGTTTTGCAAGAGTGAATGTTGAAAACTATCTTTGTATATATTTTGAAAATAAAAAGGTTTTATTTAGAAAATATTACATAATAGCATCTACTTTCCAGAGTTGTTGCAAGGATCAAATAAGGTAATATTTGTAAAGCACTTAGTACAGAGCTTAGTGCATAATAGGTATTTGATAAATAGCTGTTCCCTTTCCTTTTCTTCTCATTGCCTAGTAGGGCACTCCCAAATTTTAAGCAGAAAATCAATCCTTTCTTATATAAAACATATAAAGTTCTGAGTCTCTTAATGGATACCTGTCTCTAAACATTTGAAAATTATAGTAGTTTTCTTCCTTCTACCTAGATGTTTCTGCTCCTCATGGAGAGAGTGCTTATCTTCTTAGAATTAAACAGTATTAAAGAGGTACAGACAATCACCCAAAATCAACTTTAAAGGGAAGTTCTTTCAATGCAAGGAATATTCCCATGCCTTTTTAAAAAAAAGTATATTTCTTAATCTTGCCTAAAATTCCACCATTAGATATTTATTCATTGTTTTGTGGTATTGTTTTCAATTAAAATAGAAGTCCATGATTTGAATATCTCTGTTTTTTGTTTATTTGTTTGTTTTGTTTTGTTTATTTTTATTTTATTAAAGCTTTTTAATTTTTAAAAGATATAGATAATGATTTTTCAACATTAACTCTTGCAAAACTTTGTATTCCAATTCCCCCTCTTCCAATATATGGTAAACATAGTAAAAAAAAATATGTTAAATCCAATATATGCATCCATATTAATATAATTATCTTGCTGCACAAGAAAAATCAAATCAAACCAGAAAAAAATGAGAAAGAAAATAAAAATTCAAGCAAACAAAAATAAAAAGAGTAAAAATGCTATGTTGTGATCCGCACTCAGTTCCCACAGCTCTCTCTCTCTGGGTGTAGATGACTCTCTCAATCACAAGATCATTTGTTTATCTCTTTGTAAATTGAAAATAGCAAAGCACTTGAATGTGGGAATGGTTCACTCTGAGGCTGATGGATTAAAAAGCAGGAGAAAGAAGAACTTTTGGGCTAGTATTTGTAAAGCTGGTCTAGGCTCTTGCTTTTGCAAAACTATCATATGGAAAAGGTAAATGGGAAAAGGAATGATTTGGGTGAGATCTGCTTGTTGGGGCATGAAAATGTAAGATCCTGTTGTTAGGGGGAGTGGACAGTTGCAGTTTATGCTTCTGTTTTTGTCCCTTAGAGAAATTATGTGGCAGGCCATTCTGTGAACTGTCTATGATCTAACACTGAGATCAAGGAATCTATCATGAAGTCAACAACAGTTGTATTATTTTCAACTCCTTCTAAACTCTTCCTTCATTATTTTCTCAGGCACAAGATTCTATCAAAGTTTGAAGGACCCCAATCATGACCCTTTTGGACCTTGATATTATTCATTTACATGTGTGGATAAATTAATTAGACACTTTCGAAGAACAATTTTACATTAGATGTAGGTAGGGAGAATAGCATCAAAATATTGATTTTTTTTGAGGTTGAAGCAGGAGGCTGTCCCTTATTGAGAGGAAAGAACTTCAAAAGAGGAAGCTGGGAGAACCCAGAATAGTCTTGGCCAACTTTGCAGTTTTGTTTCAGGCCAGTCCTGGACTCAGCCACCTCTACCAAATGCTTCTTCTTGTTGTAGAAGACCATGAGATTGTCCACAAAATCTGTGTCTGTAGATAAGTCTTATTCCTAATCCTAGTTTAATTTAGATGTCCTGTGCTTTATTTGTTGTATTTGATTGTCTTTGCTATCACTTAACTTTTTTTTTTCAGGCAATCAGGTTCAGTGATTTGCCCAGAATACATACATAGTTTATGTGTCTGAGACTAGGTTTGAACTCAGGTTCTCTTGATTCCAGCACAGGTGCTCTATCCAGTCTGCCACCTACTTGCCTCTACTCCATTTTCAACCATAATCTTACTTATATGACCAAAGATTTGCTGCAGAAAGACCTTTACTGCCCTCCCTCTTATCATTTTCTCCCCATCTTATCTTTTCATTTCCCCCCAAACAACAGGAATTCCTATGAAAATTCATATCAAGAAAGGGCATTCTTTTTTCATCTGTTTCAATGTAATCATAGTTCTATTTGAATATGTATAAAGAGAAACCTTTCATTTCAGAAGGAGTATTCATGAGTTCTTAGAATCTTGAGGTTCATGTTCTATGCTTTTGAAACTGTAGCTGACATTTTCTTTTCCAAGCAGACAATTATAAGTTAAATTAGCACATAATTAAACTGGTCCACCTAATCTCCTACTAACTGAGCACTTTTTAGAAAGAAAACTCTGTGGGACATAGCAAGAAAAATAATCCTAGAGGAACAAAAGTAATTTATTTAATATAGATCAACATAGGAAGAATTTGTTAAAAATCAAAGCTGTCCAACAAGGAAACAGGCCTCCTACTGCATGTTGTAAGATTCTATCACTAGAAGTCACAGATTCCTCTGAAGGCTACTCATTCTATTTTTTGAGTCCTAAAAGTTGCAACTCTACATAGAGCTGAAATAGGGTTTTTCTTCAATATTCAACGAATGCCTCTAAATTGGCTTTCTAAGTCCAAATGGAATTAAGTTTAATCAGTTTTCCACATGGATTGTGAAAGACCACTACCATTTTCCCCTTAACCTTTCCTTCTGTAGACTCTTTCAATGGATCCTTATGCGATATCTAGTTCCCCACCATCTTGGTCTCTGGGACAAATTAGCAATACATTTCCAAGAATGTGCTGCGCAGAATTCCAGATGTGGTTTGAGTTTCACTGAGTGGATGTAGGTAGGGAGAATAGCATCAAAACATTTGATTCTTTTGAGGTTGAAGCAGGATGCTGTCCCTTATTGAGGGAAAAGAACTTATTGAGAGGAAGCTGGGACACTATTCTTTTCTTTATACAAACTAATACAGCTTTAGATTGTTTGGCTGCCATATCACATTGCTGACTCATGATGAGCTTAATAGTCCATTAAAATTTACAAATCTTTCCCACATCAATTATTAGGTAGCTATGCCTCCCCATACTGTATTTGTAAAGTTGATTTTCAGAAATCCAAATATAGAACTTTATATTCATTCCGATTAAATTTCATCTTCTTAGATTTGGACCATTAGATTATAGAGCTCTTTGGGGATCCTGATTGTCATCCAATGTATTACCTATATCTCTGAGCTTTGTATCAACTATGATTTAATCTAAATTATTGATAGAAATATTAATAGGGCAGCTAGATGACACAGTGGATAAAGTGCTGACCCTAGAGTCAGGAGGACCTAAATTCAAATCTGGCCTCAGACACTTAACACTTCTAGAAGTGTTTCCCTGGGCAAGTCACTCAATCCCAATTACCTTACAAAAATAAATAAACATATTAAGCAACAATTGGGCCTAAGACAGAACCTTGGTATACTTCTGCAGAATCCTCTTTCCAAGTTGATATCAGGTTATTAATATCTATTTTGGAGATCCCATTCATTTAATCATTTCTGTTTCTACTTGCTTTACTATTATCAGGCCCACCCATCAATCTCCTATCCACAAGAGTAGCATGAGGCCCTTTGTCAAATGCTTTGCTAAAATCTAAGTATATTAGATGCATAGTAGATCTATCCTGACCTCACAGTATATTAATGCTGTCAAAAACATAAGGAAGAGAGTGTGTTTTATAGATGAGTATCAACACCTTGGATGTGAATAGCCCCAAAAAACTTGCTCCCTGCCCCTGACCCAGGTTTTGGCTTACCATCAAATATTATAAATATTGACCTCAGACACTGTGTCATCAAATCCTTTAATCTAATGGATAAAGAAACTGATGCCCAAGAAAATTTAATAATAGTCACTGTGATCCCAGAAAAGGAAAGATCTAATGATCACTCTGAGAAGTAATATATAAAGGATCTCCTAAAGGAAATAAAGCATTTGTCTTCCCAAGAACAGGATATGAAAGCCATGAAATTTTAGCACAGTGAAAATCATTGAAGGTTATCTTACCCCAATTTCTCAATTTTACCTAAGGGAAAACCGAGGTCACAAGGACTTATCCAAGATGACACAACTAACTAATGGCAGAGACCAATGTAGAACCCAGATTTCCTCATTTCTTGTTGATCTTTCTACTTTAGCACACTTCCCTCCCCATTTGTAATCTCATCTAAGAAAAATCTATGTGATGTTATCCTTTGATCTTTACCCTAAACCATGGTAACAAAAGAGAGGGAAATGATCTAGTACATATCTTATGGGAGTGGATAACTTCTATTATTTAAAAAAAAAAAAGTAAAAAGCAGGCAGGTGACCAAAGGACTCTAGCCAAAAGTGATTGTCGCAAAGAAGTATTGAAGTTGGTGCTTCATCACAATCGATTAATATCTATTCCATGTCTATAGGGTATAATGACTCCCTAAAGGCTAAGGGGATCAATGGCATTGGGACGATTATTTGGAAAAGAGGAACTGATAGTCTCTCAGGAATTTCCTTAGAATTATATCATCTAAAAATTAATAGGATAGATTCCATCTCCTCATCTTTACTTGAATAAAGATATGGCCTCTAACTATTCTTTTCTAGAAATGGCTTCCCATACAGAAAAGGAAAAATGGTGGGATGACCTAGAAAAGACTATCTACCCCTCCCTAGCTTCCATTTCCTCCACTCCCATTTCTCAGTCCTTTATGATCTAGTTTCCATCTATACTATTTCAATAAATCTGCTCTCTTCCCAGGTATGCATAATGTCTTAACTCTTTTCTCTGTCATCTTCCTTTTAATATTTTTGTCAATTTTCCCCTCTTCCAGCAAAATCTTCTCTCCAGTGACGTTAGTGACTTTTCTGGGCTCTTCTATCTATCTGATAGCTTCCTCTTAGTCTTTTTCGCTAGATCCTCCTCTTCTTCCTGACCACTAAATGTGGCTCCATAAAATATCATCCTCAGTCAGTCATCTCTCTGCACTTCTCCCTGGGTGATTTCATCAGCTCCTATGGTTACAATGATTATTTCTATGCAGATAACTCCCTACTATATGTGCATATATATTGTTATTATTATAATATATAAACATATGTGTGTATATACGTATATATTTAAAAGAGATGATTATGGATGAAAAATATACATTACACACACACACATATTTTCAGCCCAAATCAGCTGTCTTGAATTCCAGCCTCTATTTAACAATCGCCTTCTGGAAATCTCACATGTAGCTAAACCCTGGCCCAGGTTTTGACTTACCATCAAATATTATAAATATTGACCTCAATATTGACCTCAGACACTGTTTTTCTATTTAGACCAGCCTCTATTTAACAATCGCCTTCTGGAAATCTTACATGTAGCTAAACCCTGGCCCAGGTTTTGGTCTACAAAGGTCTAGAAAGGAACTCCTATTTTTTTCTCAAACCTGTTCCTCTTTCAGACTTTCCCACTTTGCCATCACTCTTTACCTCTCTAGTCACCAAGAATCTTCCATAGATAATCAGTTGCCAAATCTGTAACTTTACTCCTACATCTTCTCTAATCTCCATTTTCTATTTACTGACATATCTTCTATCTTACTTTAGGCTCTTGTTACCTCTCACCTAGAATATTACAATAATCTCCTAATTTGTCTCCCTGTTTATAGCCTCTCCAATCCATCATCTTGGGAAGTAAATACAAAGTATTTATAATGTACTACAATTTCAAGAGGCAGAGTGGGAATAACCAGAGAGGTGGAAAAGGTCTTCTATAAGAAGTAGCACCTGAGTGCTTTACAAGTTACTTTAGGAATTCTGTGAGAAGAGGAGACATTATAGCCTAGGCATGGGGAACCATTGATGCAAAAGCAGAGGGAGATGGAATGTCATGTATCAGAAATGGGTAGCAAGGCAATTTGACTACAATGACAAAGATGGAAAGGGGGGTCATATAATAAGAATAGAAAGACGAATTTGAGCCACATTGTAGAAGGTCTTAAAAGCCATACTAATGATTATTTTTTTTTATCCTAAGGAATAAAATTATTAAACCTTTGAAGATTTTTGAAGTGGAAATGGGAAGGAAGGGTAGACAGACCATAATGTAGTAAAATTTGTGTTTTTGGAAGCTTTATATGCATAAAACTTCCCACCCAACTCTAACCCAAATTTTTAGCCATAGTAGGTGGCAGAGGCAAGCAAGCTAAAAATACTTTGCCATTCACATCACTTTATTGCTACTGATGGGGTGGGGGAAATAGGCTATTAAATGCTAGCTTTGATGCATTTTCCTGAGTGATCACAGCTAAATAAAAGTTATTTAAGATTTGTTTGTGTGGATACAATAGGTTAGAGACATACATATAACTTCAGATTTGATACCCTAAAATACTGATCTGGCACTAGTCCCCCTCCTCTCATATCTGTGTGTGTGTGTGTGTGTGTGTGTGTGTATGTGTATTTTTCTCTATCTCCCTCTCTCTTCCCTTATTGTCTCTAGGGTAAAGTATACAATCCTCTACATATTATGGGTCTCTTTTACTTTTCCATTCTTATTTCATATGATTCCATTTCCTACATTCTTCATTCTAGTCAAACGGCCCTTTTAGCTGTTTCTCATATATGATTTTTACCTCTCTCTTTTCTGTGTACCAATGGAGCCCCACACATATAATGCACTCTTTTTACTTCAAAGAATTTTTAACATTTTCCAAGGAATAACTCAAGTGCTAATTTTTGTATAAGACCTGGTAAACTACTACTCATGAAATGACCTGCAATATTTTGTAAATGCTTTGTATTTACTTATGTATGTGTTGTATCCTACTACCCTCCCTAGTAGAGTATAAGTTCTTTGAGGGCCATAAGTTCCCTTCTTGCTATTGTAGGCCTAGTAGATGACTTGCACATGAGTACTTTATATAAAATTATTGAATTGGACAAGTATTGACTAAGCCAACAATTAAGCACAGAGTATTGTATTAGGAATTGGAAGGGATATAAAATAAGTATAAGACAATATCAAAAATAAAAATAAAGGCAATATCCATCATCAAGGATCCTACTCCCTAAGTGAAGAGACAAGGCATGATCACCAAGGTAACAAGATCCATTTACAGCTAAACAAAAACATAAGATAATATTTTAAATATTAAGATGAAAATACAGACAATATCTGCTTTCAGAAATTCAAAAAAAAGAGAGATCAATATGAGCTATGGTAATTAAGAAAAACTTCAAGGACAAGACATATAAAAGTTTGATCCTTAAGTTGATCCTTAAGATTTCTTCAAGCTATAACCATATATGATTAAGTCTAGGAGGTAGATAGGAAGAAGTACATTCATTACAGTATGAGCAAATGCTCAGACATGAAAATGAGCAAGGAAAGTTACAGGAAAAAGTGGAGAGAGCCACCTAGATGTAATGTGAGTTTTCAACCAGAGAACAGTGGGAAAGAAAGTTAGACATGGTAGACACAGGTTATAGATAGACTTGAATGCCAGGCTGAAATTTGCATACATCCTGTAGTCAATGGAAGCTCTGGAAACTTTTTAACTATAGAATAACATGTTAAAAGTGTTGTTTGAGGAAAATTATAAAAGTGGTATACAGTATAAATTGGAGAAGAGGAGATTAGAGCTAGGGAAATTACTGGAATACTCCAAGTATGAAGTAATAAGGACTGGGAGGGGGAATAGAAAAGTAGAAATTGAGATGTTCTGAAAGTATTAAAAAAATGATCTGGCAACTAACTGAATATGGGGATTGAAGGAAGAAGAGAGTCAAACAAGATAATTTCTCGCTTTCCTCCAAAGTGACCACTATCATTTCTCTTCTTCTACTGTCATAGTACACACTTGCCAAGTCATTATGGATTTAAGAGGTAAAGCTAATAGGATGAAAGGCAAAAGGGAGAGGTTGACAAAAACCCCAGGAGTTGAGATGCCATGACATTGATGAATACATACAGCTGTGATTCAAATCAAAGTCAAAGGGTCATCTTTCAGAGGCAGCAATCTATGTCATTGTTTTTTTGGTCTCCTAGACTTAATATTTGAAGATCTTGGTTTAAATTCAGTTCTATGATTGACTGCCTCTGTAATTTTGAGAAGCCTCAGTTTCCTCATCTTTAAAATGAAGGGTATTGGACCAGATGACTATTAAAATCCTTTCCATCTATGACATTCTGTGGAAATATTAGCAATTTTATGTAGCTGAGCTGTCTTCAACAAAATTGTGACTTACTCCTAAGAATGAGCCAAAAGAAGGAAATGAAGAGATAGGTTCAGAGAGGACCAGAACAAGCTAAAAATAAAATTCAAATGAAATCAAATAGTCTCATATGAATAAGAAATACTATTTATCCCAAACTTAGTTATGGACAGACTGATGACTCCGACTGAATTCAAAGAGCAATAAATACAATTAAACAAGTGTCTAGAAAGTTAATCAGTCATAGAAAGAATTTATATGTCGAGTATATTAGCCCTTTTGTCAAATATTTTCTTTAGCCTCTGTAAATTGAAATTTGTGTTAAAACTTTAAGATATAATTTGAATTCTTTGAAATTAAATATTCCATTTCAAACAAGATTGGCTGGTTTAGTGAATTATAATTCACATAATTTCAACTGTTTTCTCTATACATCAGTTACCAGAAATCCTTTTAATGAATGCTTTGAGGGCTATCTGCCCATTATGCTACTACAGAGCTTGAGTCAGCAGACTGTTTTAAATTTTAAAATTTAATTGGATTCTGTCCAATCCTCAATCAAAAGCTAACATATCTTTTTTTTTTTTCATCCTAACCTTTCTACATTCCTTGCCTATAGAGGATGGCTGAATTAAAACATCTCAGGGAAATAAGCATCTCAACCTATAGACCTCTGTCATAATTTCTTTAGGAAAATAATATTTTGGTCCTTGTTTTTTTTTTATAATGAATAGCACATCTACAGACAATAACTATATTAATTCCACATGAATGTGAACAAGGTGAACAATGCTGGTAGCCTTTTTTTTTTTACTGCTAGAGAAATATGCTAATGTGCCTACTAATTAGGAAGAATTTGTGAACTGACATTATGATCAGAGATGCACACACATTCCAGGGAGCTGGAAAAAAGCAACATTCAGGGGAGAAAAACATTTCTGAATTATGGGAGAATGTTCTCAATTGTGTACACGTGAGGACCCCTGCCATGTGAGGATCCTTAGAGCCAGTGAATTACCACAATTGAAAAGAAATGCTTTGAAGTAGGAACAAGTCTATGGAAAGGGAATCAAAAGGCCTGCATTCAAAATTTACTACTGTGCAATATTAATTTGGGCAAATGATACCATTTTTCCTGGCTTCACTTTTCTTATCTGTTAAAAAAAAAAAAAAGGAAGGAAGGAAGGAAGGAAGGAAGGAAGGAAGGAAGGAAGGAAGGAAGGAAGGAAGGAAGGAAGGAAGGAAGTCATTATAAATAATGATCTCTAAGGTCCCTTTTAGGTACAAATCTTCTAAGTCACCCTAGGACATTTAGAAACCTTGCCTTGCTAAAGGACTCTTGGGCCTGAGCTAGAGTGTTACCTTTTCCCTATGATCATGGTAAAGTTTCTATCATTTACTAACCTATGTTTTGTGTCCTCAAACTTTGATCTCTAGGACCATCTCCAGTACTTTCTTAGTCAAATCAGGTTGATTGAGCTGTCAGTGAGCCAGTAAGTTTTAATAGTAGTGTTATCATCAATAAATATTTATTAAGTACTTACTTATATACCAAGCACTGTTCTAAGTACTAGGGACAAATACAGCTACCTTAAAGCCTTAAAATCTTTAGGACCTCTCCCCTGGACAACAGTATTGTAATAACTTTCTAATTGGTTTCCCTGCTTAAATGACTGCCTAATCCATTTCATCCTCCACACAGCTGCCAAAGTGGTTTTTTTCCTTTTTAAAAAAATTTTCATTTTTTAAATTCTGAACTTAAGAAATAAAATAAGCATTTCTATAACATAGAAGAATAGTACATAAAAATACAAATCTATTATATATAACTTAATATTCCTTTTAAATATATAATAAAGTTATCCTATAACTTTTCTCTTTAAGGAAATAATGTTTTCTTTTTTTCTCTTTCTCCCTCCCCAGAGATGGCCACTATTAGACACAAATAAGTATACACGTATACACATATGTGTATTTATGTATGAATATATATATATGTATACGTGTAAAATCATTCTATACATACGTCTATTAGTCTTTTTTCTGGATACAGATAACATCTTTCTTCATATATCCTTTGTAGCTAATTTTATATAAATACTTATATATTAATTAATTTTATATAAAGTTATATAATTAATTTTATATAAATACCTGTATGTAAATATAGGTATTTATATGATTTAGTCATTCAAAGTTGTTCTTATAATAATATTGTTGTTACTGTATACAACATTCTTTTGATTCTGCTCATTTTACTCTTCATTATTTCAAGCAAGACCTTTCATGTTTTTCTAAAATCAGACCAGCTCATTATTTCTTATAGTACAGTAGCATTTTATCACAATCATATACTGCAATTTGTTTAGCCATTTCCGCAATTGACAGATATCCTCACAATATTTAAATATATAAAATTATTTTTCCCAAAGTATGGGTTACTAAAGTAACCATACTTTAGTTCTAGCTAAAATCCCACCAGGTATGAAGAGAAGCCTTTCCCAATTCTCCTTCTAATTCAAGTCCTTTCCATCTATTGATTACCTCCAGTTTATCTGTGTAAGTCTCATATATTAGAGTTGTAAACTCCTTGAAAACAGAGATTATCTTTTGCCTTTCTTTGTATTCTAGTTCTTAGTACAGTACCTAGCATGCCCATAGGCATTTAAATGCTTATTAAGTGACTGACTTGGCATCTAGACCCTAAGTCCCTAAAGGGTTTTATGGACAATTTTATATAGAAATTTTTATGGAATTTTAGACTAAGTGCTGATGTGACATTTTTAATGTTCTGGTTGGTTTTCTAGAGGTCTTGGAATCAGTATTCATTTCAGTTGAGTAATCACCACAAGAATAGCCAGATGTTAAAGTCCAAAATCCAAATTCTTTATCGTCTCTTTGCTGGGACCTGGTTAGCTTTCTTGAGGCCCTTCAGTCAGGCCTTGGTCTCAATGGGGGGAGCAGGACAAGCCAGCCACCATGAGGCAGATGAAGTGCTTCAGCTTCCAGCCACCACAAAGGTGGATGATGGAATGAATCTGTCTTTCAGTCCCTGCTGGCTGTTATATACTCTATTATAATTACATCATCATAGGTGTGAATCTTGTATAACTATATTAAGTACTAAGTAACTAAGTACATGTACTGAACTAGAGAACTATCAATCACCATGCTAAACTAGATAACCATTGTCTTATTAATTCCACTGACTTAACACCTTGTTTTAAGTACAGAGTTCTGTCCCATAACAGACATTAATAGGAGCATCCAAGGCAGAGGGGAGTAGAATAATCAGGACTGATGAGAATATTTTCTGATAAGAAATGAAGGATGAGGGGCAGATACCCATGAAATGTAACACATACCACAGCCAACGAGTGGCTGGGAAGGGAACTAATGCTGATTTCTGGTTCAAATGAAATTTACTTTCAGTACATTCTGGGCTCAGGATCCATACTAGTCAAACCAAATTGCACCAGCTCATACCTTATGTGAGGACAGAAGAATGTAAGCTACTGAAGGGCATGAACTCTTTTGTTCCTGTAGTGTATCTCTAATACTAATTAGTGTAGGGATAAAAACTAGACCTATAATTTCATTAATATTGGGAATTCCCAGATAAGAAAACACTCTCTATCATACCAGTTCAGTATCTTCTCAGCAACTTATAGGTAGAAGTGTGGGGATAGATATAAGTGTAAGTATAGATATAGGTATGGGTATAGGTATAGGTATAAAAATAAAGAACTTCCTCCAATACTGAGATGAAGTGATTTATCCAGGGTCATACAACCAATATGTGTCTGAAGTGGGATATAAACTAAGATTCTTCCTAGTTTTTCTATGTGTAACACTGCCTTCTGTACATAGAAAATGTTTCATAAATATCGTTGAATTGAACCAATTAAAATTGGTTTTGATTGTCCAGAAAACTGACAGCCATAAGTCAGTTACATTGCTAGTAAGCAGGAAAGAAGAAAGTTATCTCAAGCCATCCTACATTTTATGTACTCCACAAATTCTTCCTGGAATTCTTTTAACACAATTATGTATAGCCCTGACCACTGATGACATTTCTATAATAATTTTGCCACATATTTAATGACCACTGGTACCTTCCTTAGCTGGAGATTTGTTATAACTATTGTGAATTGGGTATAAGGAAATGCTTCTGTTCCTCAGGTTTAGCCAAATTATGAAGTGAGGGAATTACATTTTCTCCCAGTCCTGGTTCCTGAACCCCAGCCCCACCTGGCACCTCTCCTATCTCTCTTTCCTTCTGGGAAGTAAATCAAGAAGGAAATTTTGCTAAGATACTGGGTGATAGCTTGATCTCTTGGCAGTATTTGACAATGTTGACCTCTTTCTCTTCCTGCATACTCTGATTCTGCCATCTTTCTCAGTTCTCCCTCCTATCTGTCTTTTCTTTGATATCATTCACGGCGTGCCCAATAACTGGAAGCATTCCCCAAGTTTCTACCTTGGACCCTCTTTTCTCTATATACTCCCATTTGGTGATCTCATCAGTTCCCAAAAGTTCAATTATTGTCTCAATGCTTATGATTTCCAGATCTATTTCATCCAACCCTTGTTGCCTAATCTTGTCCTGAATCTTTCAGACATTCAACTATATGTCAGCTATATATTGCACTATATGTGTAATTCATGCACAAATAAAGATATCATTATCTAATATCATTGGTTCTCTTCCAACATGAAGGGCAAACAACAACAAATTCAATATATCCCAAACAGAATTCATTATCTTCCCTCTCCCAATGTCTCACATATATATATATATATATATATATATATATATATATATATATATTTTGGTACAAGGCAATTGAGGTTAAGTGACTTACCCATTGTGTGTGTGAGCACATGTGTGTAACATATAACACATGTTACAAAAAAAAGTCTCTGTTCTCAACATGGTTACACAGCTAATAAATATTAAGTGTCTGAGGCTGAATTTGAATTCAGGTCTTCTCAATTCCAGGGCCCCACTGCACTACCTAGTTGCCTCCCCCATTGTGAATTTACTGATTAGTGTAGGAATATTACCATAGTCCCAATTTATCCAAGACTGGTAATCTCTGTAACATTCTTGACTCCTCTCTTTTGCTCATTCTATATCTTCAATGTATTTCCAAATCTTGTCATTCTTTCTGCCCATAAGGAATTCTCAAATCCCCCTTCTCTTCACTAACATGCATATCACCCTGGTCCAGACCCTTATCACTTCTCTCTTGAATCATTGTTATAGTCTTCTAATTAATTTCCCAGCTTCAAGTCTCTAACTACTTTAATCAGTCCTCCACTAAACTGCCAAGGTGATTTTGCTAATGCATAGATTAGACTGTTTCACACCTCCCTCTTTCTCTTGTCTCAGTAAACTCTAGTCACTTCCTTTTATCTCCAGGATCAAATATAAATTTTTTTTGTTTGACATCAAAGTTCTTCACAGCCTGATCCTTTCCTACCTTTCTAGTCTTCTTACACTTGACTTCCCTTCCATCTACTTTATGATCCAGACACACTGGCAGGCATATTCTGCTCATTGAACAGGACCTCCCCCCCAATTCCACTGGCTGTTTCCTCAGGCCAAAAATCTCCCTTTCCTAGTCTTTCTTTCAGCCTCAACACAGGCATTCAACTTTTCTGTGAGGCCTTTCCTGCTTCCCCTACCCCACTGTTAATGCTGCCCCCCTCTGAGGGTAGGAACTGTGGGTTTTGTGTGCATTTGGATTGGAAGGGGGGGTTAGAAAGTATTCAGTGGTATACTGGAGCCAACTCATCCTAGTTCTAGACTGTTAAATTTTCAGTGTGAGCATTTACACCTCAGATCATTTGGATTGCTTTTGTTTGGGGGAGGTTATTTTTTGCTTTTTCCTTGTATTTGGAGGACTTAGTACAAGGCCAGTCAATGGTAAGTACCCAATAAATATCTACTGTTGTTGTTGGTTAATAGTGTAGGAGATTGCCCTTATCTGTTGTTTGCTTTTTCATAAGGAATTCTGTTGTTGTTTGTCCTTCATTTCAGAAGACCATGATATCAGAGAAGTGATGCCATGAAAGGTAAGTGAATTGGATTTAAGTGAGAAAAGGCTGAGCCAGGTCACCTGTCTCACCTTTCCCTCCAGAGCATCTAGGTCTAGTGGCAAGATATAGATCAAGATGACTGGAGATGGCCCTGGATGAAATAGGAGGCCTTGGCCTTGGGAAGCATCTGCCTCCATTAATTGTATTTGTCAGTCAATGAATAAGAATTTACCTACCTACTATGAACAGAGCATTATGCTAAACCCTGGAAATAATAAGGCAAAAAATAGTCTCTGCTCTCAAGGACTCATAGTCTAATGGGGAAGACACTATAGCAGCACCTATGTTCAAACATGCTATATAAAGGGCAAATAGGAAATAATCAACAAAGAGAAGGGATTCAAACTAAGGGGGATTAAGAAAGGATACCTATAGAAAGTGGGGTTTTTCACTGGAACTGGAAGAGAACTTGGCAAGGAAGCCAGGAGGCAGAGGTAAGGTTGGATCCCATTCTAGAGATAGCCAGATATGGGGAAAAGCCAGCTAAAATGGCCAGTCTGGAAATGGATTGATCTGCACAAGGAACAGGAAAGAAGTCAATATCCCTGGATTGTAGAGTACAGGGTGAGAATAGGGTAGGATGGGAAGTATAAGAATACCAAAAGGGGAGGAGGAGGAGAAGGGCTGGGGGAGGAGGGAAGAGGAGAAAGAGGAGGAGAAGGGGAGGAGGAGGAGAAAAAAGAAAAGGAGGAGGAGGAGGATGAAGAAGAGGAGGGAGGAGGAGGACGAATAGAAGGAATAGGAAGAAGAGGAAGAGGTGGAAAAGGAAGGGGAGGAAAAGAGGAGGGAGGAGGAGGAGGAAAAGGACGAGGAAGAGGAGGGGGAGGAGGTTATGAAAAATTTTAAATGCTATACAAATGATTTTATATTTAATCCTGGAGATATGACCAGAGGTAAAGAGAGATTTGTAGGTGAGGATCTGTGCAGCACCCTTCAAATTATACCACACAGACTTACTCAATCTAATTATCCTATTTCAGTTGTCAGTTGATTTTCTACTTAGTGAGGAGAAGGCAGAAAGCTGATCTTTTGCCTCCTCTCTGCCTTAAGTACTCTTACTACTTATATCCCTGAGCCTACAAGAAGACAGAACAAAATATTGACTGACTATCCATAGTGTAGTAATATTTACATATCAGCCTGAAAGCAAAAATCCTCTCTCAGAGGAGCCTTATTACAGAGTTAGTCAGAACTGTCAGGTCCCAAACCACAGAGGTGCATTAATCCCTGGGGTTAAACAGCTCACTTGAGAGCAAAAATGAGCAGCATCAGAGTGCTGGGACAGCACTTAATGAACTGGGAAAATGTTCAGTTTGGAGGAGTTATGGAGGAGAATGAATCCCTCTCAAACAGGGGGGTTGTTTTCTCCCAGGGTTTCATTTATTCACTTCAATTCAGTGGTATACTGGAGCCAACTCATCCTAGTTCTAGACTGTTAAATTTTCAGTGTGAGCATTTACACCTCAGAAATTAGCAAATGCTACAAATCAAGTTTTAATTTATTATTTTGTTGATTATATAAACTTAAGAAAATGATGAAGAAAATGTCTGTAATGCAGATTAAACGTTAGCATCCATATATTTGAGAATGAAGGGATCCCAAAACTCTCTAAAACTCTTTGAAGGAGAGATTCCCCTTGAACCCTGTGTCTGTAAGACCCCACCTGAGGAAACAAGATAAACAGCTTCATTCTGTTATCTTGGTGGGACTAGTTGAAGCATTCAATTCCAAGATTTTCTACCCCTATTGTTGGCTCAACCACTCCCAGTAAATGGTCTCATCTAGGCCTGGGGGCAGTGACAGCATTGAGGAAATCTCATTCAATTGAAACTTCTGTTTCAGATTTCCTTATAAAAACTGCAACTTGGAAATCACTTCTTTGCAGAGGTCCTAATATGCCATGCCATGCTATGCTATGCTATGCTTTGTCATGCTATGCCAAGGAAACCTCTGCCCATCAGAATAATATTTTATTCCAGTATTATCTTCTCTTTATCCTCACCTATTTCCCTAATGAGACTTTATGCCTCTCTGTCAGGATTTCTCAAAACTTTGCTTCTGTCAGATCTTGCCACTAAAGAAGTCAGTCTTTCTATTCATGCATAGCAAAAACTGACTTCCTAATGCCTATAATAAACTTCTTTTGATTAGTCTAGCTTTTTCAGATTCATAAATTCCTTTATGAAAAATCTGTGCCACCAGAAGGGGGTTCCCCAAAACTCCCTACCTTTGTGCCGAATCCCAAGGAGGTATAGGGGAGCCAAACCTCTCCATTTGGTTACCTGAACCCCAAACCTGCCACTAGACCTCATCATTTAACTCCCTAACCCCAGGAATCCTAATCTCATTTTGGTTCCCTAAATCTAGACCTCATCATTTGGTTCCTTGACAAAAGGGAACCCCAAAACCTAAACCTCATCAAGGGGAGCCAGTGGCTAAACATTTACCAGTACAACTCTGCTTCAATTCCTCCTAAAATACAGATTGGCTAAAAACAGAAATGCAAATGCTTCCAAAGTCAACCCTGGATAATCAACATCTTACAAGGTACCATATTTACTATATTTAAGCTGGCATTGAGGCCCTATTTCTAAAGGGATATAAAGGGTCATTATTACTTCCTTGAGGTGGAAATGTTCATTAGAAACACAAAAGCTTTTGAATGGAATTATAAATAGTTAATTAAAGGATATCTTTGTATCCTGGAACCTATCTTTTCACATAATTTCTTGTCTTGTTATTTTTACCTGTATATTGGATAAACTGGAACCATTTTCTTAATTGTGTTTTTAAAATTTTCCTTAGCTAGCACTCTCTTTGCAGCACATAAACATATAATTGGAAAATATTTCTATCTCTCTGGTAAAGATCAAGATGACTAGAATTGTGATTGCTCTGGCATAGGAAACTCTTAAGACTAAAGAAACTACTCCTACCAAGTACATCAGGGCACCTTTTCAACTATTTAAAGCAATAGAAAGTTGCTTAAGTAACTTGGCCAGGGTCATGGAACCTGAATGTGTCTGAGATGAATCTAGAATTCAGGTTTTCCTAGACTTGTAAGTAGTTGTCTATCCAGGATGCCTTTTGCCTCTCTTTCCAATAAATACTGGAGAGAAAGTGGGAAATGGAAAGGGACACAGATAAACAAAGACAGAGAGGAAGATGGAGAGAGAAGAGGACAGAGTCAAAGGGGGAAGAGACAAAGACAAAGACAAAGCGGGAAAGGGAAAGAGAGACAGAGAGACAGAGACAGAGAGAGACAGAAATAGAGAGGGAGAAAGAGAAAGAGAGACAGAGACAGAGACAGAGACACAGAGAGACAGAGAGTGTGCAAAGGGGAGAGCGACCACTATGGCCTTTTATTGATATATTTGGGGAGTAGAAAGAAAATAATTCTTTCCATACTCCAGCTGTGTTCCAACCAAGCTTTTCCCTAAACTTGTATTTCCTCCCTCTGTGCATTTGCATGAACAGTACCCTTCCCTCCCCTTTCTTTTCCTTCCCAGAACACCCTGCTCTTTTCTACCTTTCCAAATCCTTATCTTCTCTCAAGATTCAGCTCTGGTGCCTTTTATTCTAAGAAATTTGTTTTGTTTTGTTTTGTTTTAACCCTTCTCTTTCCTAGATGTTTATGCTTTTTTTCCCCTTCAAATTACTTTGTATTTATTCCTTTATGTATCCTCCAGTAGAATAAGAGCTCCTGGAGTTAAGGCACTTTCATTTCTGTCCCTGTATCTCCAATGTCAATTTAATTGATGCTAATGGAATTAGCCTTGGATTCAGAATATCTGGGTTCCATCACTTCTCTATCATTTACTAGCCATGTGATGGTGTCGGAGCCTCAGTTTCTTCATCTGGAAAATGTGGATTGATAACACTTGCACTACGGACCTCTCCTGAGTAAAGTGCTTTGTAAATGTAAGTTATTGTGACAGAAAGCATTTCTACTTATATTCATAGCAGTATTCATTTCCTCAAAGAAAAGGCCATCCTATGCTCCCAGTAGGGAAAGACTATTATTAGCAAAGCAAAACATTGCATGAGGGAGGGAATTGTGTGAATGACTTCCCAGAAAATTGTTCAAATTATCACCTGAATCCAAACGTTTTCTGGTAAATTGGAGATGGGGGATGGGGATTCATTAAAACTGAAGTTAATCAGAGTGGCCAGGCTTTCTTCATCCCCTCTCCCAACTCCCTATTCTCTGTCCAATCCTGTAGCATTTGGAAGGTCCAGTCCTGAATGTTGCCTAGGTTGCCACTGCCAGTCACGCTAAGATTGTGCAGTGGTTTTGTCATGCAGACTCTCGCTTCCCTGTGGCAGCCGCCTGGAACCGTGACCTAATTCTGAAGAAATGAAGGGCAAAGACAGGTTGTCAAAGAAAATGGGCTTCATTTCTGGTGCTACCTTTCAAGTAAAACTAACTCAAGTGATACAGCAGATGTAATAATAATAATAACAACACATTTGCATAGTATGTTAGGGCTGCGTGGAGCTATATATATGCAAATCATCTCTTTTTCTCCTTACTATATTTCAAGGTTGGTAGTACAAGAAACATTATCCTCATTGTATAGATAAGGAAACTGAGACCCAAAGGTTAAAGTGATTGACTTCTAGTCCAATGTGCTTTCCACTACATTGTACTGTCTCTCTAATCTAATAGTATAAATTTAAATACTGGGTCGCTAAATTAAAAAATGTGCTCTCGGAGAAAGTGGGGCTTTTTTCTTAAGATTCTTTTTACCTCTAAATCTATGATGTGATGACTTTTTTTAGGACTCTTTAAAGTCGAAGGGACCACTTTTATAGCATCAATCCACTTCTACAATCAAAAATTAATGAAGGATTTTGAAACTTAAAATCATCTGTTTTAAGTTGGAAGGGAACTCAGAATGACACCAATCTTTCAAAAGCCTGTAATAATCTTTACCACTTTGTCCCTTGTGCTCCTTTTCAAGAAACTTTTCAAAAGTAGGGAGAACTCCGAGATAACAATTATTTAACACACTGAATCCTGTCTTTTTCTTTCTCCTCTCTCCCCTTTCTTCCTTTCTCTCTTTTCTTCTCTTTTCCTCTGTCTTCCTCTCCCTTTTCTCTTCCTCCTCTTTCTTTCCTTCTCTTTTTTTCCTTTTTGCTTCTCTCTTCCTCTTTTTCCTTTCTTCCCTCTTTCCCTCACAAATAGGGATACAAGTTTATACAGCACTCTGACAGACAAAATATTTTTATTGTTGCTGACAGAATGAGAGAGCATGCTGCTAAATTCTAGTCCTATTATACTCTCTCGAGGTACACAAAGATAAATATTTTAATTGAGCCAAGATGAGTAGTCTTAAAGTTTCTATTTGGCTTGAAGCATGGTCACTGGTGATGTTCCTGATGTCACTTACCATTCATTCAGCTGAAATCAGTCATCAAGTTAGGTGAGCTCTTACAAGGGAAGTATAGTATAGTGCAGGGCTTCTTAAATTTTTTCTACTCGCAACCCCTTTTACCCAAGAAATTTTTATGTGAAAATAAGTATGCAAATCAAACATTCAATGATAACAAATTATAATTCTATAACCCTCACACTTAGTTATGAAAGCACATATAAGAGTCACAAGTCACAAGTCATAAAGAACTAGGGTATAGTGGATAGACCATTGACCTTGAGGTGAAAAGACCTAGATTCATGTGCTATTCCAGGTGTGTATCCATGGTTAAGTCATTTAATCTCTTCCAACCTCAGCTTCCTTATTTACAAAGTGGAAATAATAACAGTATCTACTTTACAGGGTTGTTGAGAGGATTAAATGCGATAATACATAAATTATGGCTTGTTGCCAACCTCAAATTGTTATAAAACTATCAGCTACAGATATGAAACAGTATAATACTAGGCACTGGGAGAGATACAAAGTATAAAAATACAAACATAAGAGTCCCTACCTAACGTAAGATAGGAACACAAATAAATAACAAATAAATGGTATCTTAGGATAACTCTAGTAGTATACGGGACAATGGTGATGATATCCATCTTATCCTATGCCCACATGACTTTGATTTCTTCAACTAGATCTCTAAATTTTGGATATTTTCCTTCCACATAGCTGGGAGATTATAAGAATTTGGTATGGTGATGTCTATTTAAGATGTCATTCTTAAATTTCATGTTGTTGTTATAATTATTCTCTTTGTAGGTAATTATTCTTGGATGATTAGCAATATCTTATGAAAGGAGGTAAAAGAAATATCTGCTCTGTCTTAGAAGGTACAAAAGTGAAGGGTAGGAAAGCCAGGCATTTTCTGCTGTGTGCTCTAGATTTTGAGAGGATAGATTTCAAGGTGTTTACAAAAGATATTGATTGGTAGGATCTCATAGCCTAAAAATATGAAGAGGAAGATAAGTGTGAAAGACATGTTCAAACCAAGAGTGATGATAGTACTACTGCCCTAATCTCCTCCATATCTAGAATATTGTGTTTAGTTTCGGGCAGCATATTTTTTGGATAAGCTAATGGACCCCCAGAGGGTAAGTAAGATAGCAAAGGGCCTTACAATCATCTCATGGGAATTAAGTAGGTTTCATCTGGAGATGAGAAGACTAGAAGAAAAAGAGAGGAAGACGGAATAATAGACAGTTTACATATTTCATTGATATTCATGTAGTGTCAACAAATCTATAATAATGACTTCAGCATATTAGGTGGAGAACTGATAGAAGAATAGGGGAAAGTGTCAGACAGGATGAGGAATGAAGGAGCTGTCACTGAATCACTGGAGGGAGTTCCTTCATTTCAGTGAGATCATGATGCACTGGAGTATCAGAGTCATTTGCAAGAGGAATTAGATCTGACCCCAGAGAAGAGCTTATATTCATGGAGAGAACTCACAGATAGGTAGATTTTGACTCCATAAGAATTACAGATATAATCATTAGTAATAATAATAATGTACAAAGAAAGATATGATTATTATTAAACTGAGGCAAACACAGATTAAATGACAGGACCACAATCACACATCTACTAAGTGTTTAAAGCTAGATTTGAACTCACAGTTTTCTGATTCTAAAAACAGTTTTTTATCCACTGCAACATCCATTGCCTAGATGAGGAAATGGCCTTTGAATCCATCATTCCCTCATTTTATAGATAAGGAAAGTGAGGCACAAAGATGTTACATGTCTTGCTTGAAGTCATATAAGTTATGAATAGAGAGAAGAGAGATTTTTAACACAGATTCTTTGACTCCAGAAGGAGTGCTTTCTTCATTGCATCATGTTTACTTCTGAACAAATAGGGTTATGTCAAACTGGAATGGACTATCAAAGAATTGTTCCCCTTCATTCTCTTTAAGCAAAGGTTGAATGAGGTCCCCAGGTAAGGCATAGAGGGAATTGGGGTACAAGTATAGTTCAGAATGGATGGTCTCTGGAGTCCCTTCTATACCATTAGCAACATTTTACTATTTTGCCCTAGGTGATAAATTCTCTGACCATAATGACCTGGCACAGATAAAAATACAGAAGGGCACTTAGTACTGTGAAGGCTTCTTCTCCTACCATTATTTTGATAGACAAGTAGAAAAGGGAGCAGAAGGTGCTAAAAATCACAGTTTTTATACCATTTACAGATATTCATTTAACCACTCTAAATTCTCTAAATGTGCTGTCCACTAAGCAACAAGTTGCTATGCAACTGGAAGAAATGAACCGCAATTGCTGACATTCTTTATATAAAGAAAATAAAAAGGCATAAAGCCATTGTAACTAAAGAAAAACCAGGCTCACATGTTTTCCTCTGGATGGCAAAAAAAAAAAAAAAATGAGTTGCTATAGTTGGATTCATCATGTGCCCAAAGACAACAAGAAACATAATTGCTTGTGATAATTGACCATCTTATTTTGCATGGCCCATGATGAACAACAACAAAAAAATCACCATGCAGTTTATATGCCAACATCATACATGTATGGAGGATTTGAACCCAGCTCTTCTTGGTTATTCCACCATGTTGACAATATAGGGCCACTAGATGATTTTCTTCTCAAACAGGATGTGGCAATCAGGGTTAGCACTGATTTCAATAGAGGTTCATTTATAAAATGTTACAGAAGACTGTCAGCAGACTTAAATAAAATAATTTTAAATGGTAAAAAATCATATAGGAAATATGCCATGGGACCAAATTTTAATTCAGGTCATTGTAGTTTGGAAAAACTTGTACTTTTGCTGGTACAATACTGTAATTTGATCTCTTAGCTCATTCCCCATGATTCCAAAACTTTTCTTCTCTTTTCTTACTATAAATTGTATTTCCCCATCCCCTTACCTTCAGTAAGTGACCTGCCATCCTATTTCACTGAAAATTCTGAGGTCATCTGACATGAACCCCATCCTTTCCCTTTTTCCATTTCTCAAACCTTAGCATTAGCATCCGCTCTTAAAGAGACATCCTTTCAACTCATTACTAATAATCCTTGTAGAAGTGTTTTTGATGACTGGAAACTGAATGGATGTCCATCAGTTGGAGAATGGCTAAATAAATTGTGGTATATGAATATTATGGAATATTATTGTTCTGTAAGAAATGACCAACAGGATGATTTCAGAAAGGCCTGGAGAGACTTACACGAACTGATGCTGAGTGAAATGAGCAGGACCAGGAGATCATTATACTTCAACAACAATACTAGATGATGACCAGTTCTGATGGATCAGGCCATCCTCAGCAACGAGATCAACCAAATCATTTCTAATGGAGCAGTAATGAACTGAACTAGCTATGCCCAGAAAAAGAACTCTGGGAGATGACTAAAAACCATTACATTGAATTCCCAATCCCTATATTTATGCACACCTGCATTTTTTATTTCCTTCACAAGCTAATTGTACAATATTTCAGAGTCTGATTCTTTTTGTACAGCAAAATAACGTTTTGGTCATGTATACTTATTGTGTATCTAATTTATATTTTAATATATTTAACATCTACTGGTCATCCTGCCATCTAGGGGAGGGGGTGGGGGGGGTAAGAGGTGAAAAATTGGAACAAGAGGTTTGGCAATTGTTAATGCTGTAAAGTTACCCATGCATATATTCTGTAAATAAAAGGCTATTAAATAAAAAAAAAAGAAGTGTTTTTGATGCCATCTCCTCCTGCCTTCCCTGTGACCTAGTTTCTCCAGTAACCCCCCTAATTCTCATTAATTTTTAATCTCTTCATCACTAATGGCTCCTTCTTGTTTGCTTAAACATGCTCAGCTCTCCCAATCTTAAAATCATCTTCTCTTAACTTTATAGCCTATCCAGCTGGCATACAATATATCATATTTCTCTGCCACACATCACAAAAAAGCTGCCTATATCTAATATCTCTACTTGCTAGTGTCCCCTGCCCCACCAAATATATAACAATAAAGCAATGGTCAAAAGTTGTAAAAATCAGATTTTGTACTATATAGTTTAGTTGATTGACTAATATCAATCAATAAGCATTTATCAAATGCTTACTATAAGTCAAGGACTGTTCTAGACAATGGGACTATAAAGGAAGGCAAAACCATTCTCTCTGCCCTCAAAGTGTTCAAATTTTAATGGGAAAGACAAGATACAAATAATGACATGTTGTAGGAGTGTCCCAAAAGTCTTAATGTAAGATGTACTATCTTGTATAATAGTGTAAATGGAAATAATCTAAAAAGGACAGCATTAGTAGATGTAAGGACCCAAAAAGTCACTACAGAAAGAAGGCTTTGAGTTATCTTACAGGAAGAAGATGAAAGTAGAAAGGGGTTCCAGCCATAGTACCCAGCAAAAGTTAAGAGTGTTGTACAAAGAACAACTAGTGTAATTGGGTCTTAGAGAATAAGAAGGAAAATAGAAGATGGAAATGAAAAAAAAAAAAAAGCCAGGTTGTGAAAGCCAAAAAGAGGATTTTATATTTGATCCTGTAGAGAATCAGGAACCTCTGAATTTTTATCAAGTAATAGTATGATATGATTAGACCTGCATTTGGGGTGAGAAGGGTTGGGAGGAGAGGCAATCAGAGTTAAATGACTTACCCAAGATCACATAACTACTAAGTGCCTGAGGTCAGATTTGAACTCAGGTCCTCTTGACTCCAAGACCAGTATTCTTTCTGTTGTACCACTTATCTTTTCTCCTCATATGCTATTATAAATCCCATTGTCAGTTCTCATAATATCTGTGCTTGTCTTGTAGACCTGCAATTTAGGAAGATCACTTTGGAAGCTGAGCAGATTAAAGTGGGGAAATATTAAATCAAGATGACCAATTTTTGGAATCATGGATGGTGTGAAATTTAGAAGGAGAATGTCCAAGGTACCAAGTACCAGGACCATCAAAGTGTTTTCCATGGTGTGTTAGCTATTAACTGACACAGTTGGGGTTGGGGTCCAAGTCTCCTGACTTTCAGGTCTTTCCAAAAACTGTGATGAAAGTAGGCACTAAAATTTAATTACTTCATATCATATTATGGGAACTAGATAGTTCTGGATATAAGTAGTCCCATTCAATACTTCTCCAATGCTGTTTACTGACTGTGCTTGGCATAAATCCATCCTGTAAATAGCTTTTTAGTTATATCAAATCTTTAGATAGTCTTACAAATAGCCTTTTAAAAAACTATGGGGGGAGGAGTTGAAAGTCTGAAAATGGAGTGTGGTGGAATATGCATATAATTCCAGATACTGGGGAAGCGAAGGTTAGCAGATCTCTTACACTCAGCAGTTCTGATCTGTAATGGGCCAGGCTGATGGCATGTACATACTGGATTGACACATGCATTACCAAAGCTAATTCAGTGTTTGAGAGGCTCCAAAGGAAAGTGTGTGAGAGAAGAGGTATTAGACTGACTACCAAACTACAAAAGATCTACAGAGGTCTTATGCTGATTTTATTGTTGTATACCTGTGAAACCTGATTATATTGTTGTATACCACATACCAGGAAACTGAATGGCTTCTTTGAATTGTCTTAGGAAGATTCTGAAGATCACCTGGCTGGATAAGATATGAGCCAATGAGGTCCTTTTTCAAACTAAACTGTCAGTCATTCCAACTGTACTGCAGAGAACATAACTCCGTTGGGCTGGTCACATTGTTTAAATGTCAAATATACTTTTGCCAAAAACTTATTTTATGGAGAACCCCACAGGGCAAACACTCACAAGGTGGTCAAAAAAAAAGCAACACAAGGATACTTTCAAGGTATCTCTTAAGAATTTTAGAATCAGTTGTATGACATGGGAAACACTGGCACAGGAACATTCAGCATGGTGTACCCTCACAAGAGAAAGTGTTGTGCATTATGGGAAAAGAAGAATTGAATTAGCTCAAAAGAAACATGAAATACACAAAACTAGAGAAGCTATCCGAAATGTTCATATGGACTGTTTATATCCATCATATTGGTCTGATCAGCCACAGTCAGGCACACTGTAACCTAATTCTAACATAGTGATGTCATTTTGGTGGTCTCAAAAACAAAGGATAACAGCTAACTAATTTTGCTACTAGTAAGGTGAGCCTTCAGGAAAGTGAATGCACTGGTGTTCTAAGGAGAGAGTAAGCCAACTCAGGTTTGAAACTGAGTTGGTCAAAGCTTTTATGTCAATCAGAGTGAAACTGGACTATTAATAACCACTAAGTATAAAGTCTAGATAAAACAGGGAGATCTACACTTTAAAAAAATTAATGAAGTTAAACTAAAAATATTATATATGTTATATAATAAAATTCCTGTACATCTCACATAAAAATTACTTTTTATGAGCTTTTACAGAATTTGAGTAGTTCTTTCTACATTAAGCAGAGCGTGAAATGAATTCTTAATATTAAATGTTTAAGTGAAGAAGAATGAATGAATAAAAATACATTATGGCTTTTAAGGTATTGACTAATTACATTCATTTCTGTATTAAAGTATGTGCTAATATCATACTTCTGTTTGCATACATGAAGGGAGCATTCTACTTTGCAGTCTCTTAAACTCAAATTGCTGTCAATATTCCCAAATTGTTAAGAAATAAAATCCTACCAGTTATAAAAGTTAATTTGAATTCCATAATACATGCTTTTTATTCTTCTAAAACTTAATGGTCTGAGAGGAAATTTTGCTTATGCATGAATGTAATGATTTTACAATTGCCACTCTAGTCAGCTCAGTAATCTGTTTGTTCTTAATAGTCATTAAAGATCCCATGATGGAGCAGATTGCTTTGAAGTTTCTAAAAACTTTCTGCAAAAAGTTTCCCTTGATTTTCTTAAGGGCAAGAATTCCTTGATCCCTAAAGTTCATCTCCTTTGGAAGAGAAGCTATTTGCAAAGCAAATCAAAAAAGCCTTTCAGGTTTCAGGTTAGGGATATCTCACCCCTTCATTTACATTCAAAAAACTGACTGTTGTGACAAGATTCAATAGTTCTTATACTGACATATGTAGGAGAGGAGCCTTATTATCAATTCCAGGTATTTGCTAGTTTTGAAAAGCAATCAAGACACAATATCTGACATCTCTAGTGTTGTTATTCAGACTTGGAAATTCACAATACATTTTTTTAAATACAGAAGGGGAAAAAAACCTGTTATATAGAAATTATACCATTTATGATGTACAGTCATTTGACACTTCTGTAAAGGGAAGGAAACATCAAAAGCCAAATAAAGTTTTTTCTAGTTGGATATGAAACTCCATTCTTTCTATTTTGACATTTCTTTCAATCCAAGAATTTCACTTAAAAAATCGTGAATTAGATAAAGATAATTAAAAAAAAAAAAAAACTTTAACAAGAAACACAATATGCAATTCAGGTTAAAAAAAAAATTTAGCCTGATTCTACAATAGGAGCCTTCCATAGACTGCAGTACTTCTTGAGAAGTCTGAAGTGTTTTAATCTTCCTTCATTTCATCTTGTACATGACAGATTTAAAATACAAGTCAAAACTTTCAATAGAATGCAAAATCACTAAATTTGGCTTCATCATTTGAAGCCAAAATTACTATATTTCTAGTGTTCTCTGATATGTCTAAGATAATATATACATTGAATTCTAATTTCAACATTCCTAATAACTTACACATTAAAAACAAATAAATCAAACAAGAAAAAGGTGCCTTAAAAGGTTTTTTTGTTGTTGTTGCTGGTTTTTTTTTGTTGGGTTTTTTTTTTTTTTTTTTTTGGTTTTCACTTATTGAACCAAAAATCTGGCTATAACAGTGTTCTTCAAAGTCATTTCTCTTTTCATCAGGCATTCCGCTGATCTTTGCCACAAGGACAATTCAGTGGATTTTTTTTAGTTGATTATGAAACTCTATCCTGTGTATTGTGGCATTTCTTTCAATCCAAGAATGACAAGATGAATGACAAACACTTGATGTCACAGTTTATGTTACAATAAGTAACAGATTTGCTATTTAATACAAATATAATGGATAGAAAAGACCAGATGAAACAGGCAACCTATAACCTGGCTATGCTTTTGTTAACGTTCTATTAAACACATCTTTTATAAAAGAAGATCTGTTGAGAAAGAATTACAAAAATTATTTGCTTTTATCTGTCGATGTTCTATGCCTGCTCATATCCTCCATAATTTCATCAGCTTCCCAGAACAGTGGTAAACCAGTGGTTTTATTTACATGCCACCATCAAGACCCAGCATGAGCTATTTCAAGCACAAAATTCAAGTCCCTGTTTTTTGTATAATGGTGCTATACCTTCCAAACTAGGTCCCTACCTTCTCAACTGTGACAGATAAGATTTATGCTAAAGAGAAGCATTTGGTAAACATTTTTTCCCCAAGGAGTTGAAACAGGTATTGATAATACGCCTTCCAGATGTATAAGCAATTAACTGTTTTGTTTACCAAAAAATATATCACTAGATGACAGTCTTCTTGCTAAATAATTTTTATCATCTCTTCACATATAGTTCTAGAAAATGTCTTAGTTCTCAATTTTCCTTCATTTTTATCATTTTATTATTTATAATAATGGCATGGCCATGTAGGATTCCTTATTGGCAACAATCAAAGCTTAGCAGTAAAAGTTGACATGATAATTCTACCAGACTACAACTCATTTAGAACAAATAAGGCTTTCTTCCAGGAAACATCAAAGGGAATGCACTTCATCCCTCTAACAACCATTATTCCTGCACTTTGTTATCCCTGTGTCTTGCCTAGCAATCTATCATCAACCTGGAATGTCATCTCCAGTGTCTCATCATCATGGTTCCTCTGCCACATGGCCCATCTTCCCCTTATTCTTCAATTCCCATAAGGAAAAGGTTGGATTCTCTAGGAGACAGGTGGCCCCCACTCCTAGAACAATTGTATGCAGTCAAACTGTCCTATTTGTCACTACCACCTCATTCCCATTATCTCCCTTGCTTCCATTCAATTGTTTTTTCCAAAGACACAAGAATTTCTAGTAATGCCTCTGAACCCTGCTTAGTTTTTGTAGTTTCCTTAGTTAATTTGTACAAATGGACTCCAAGTAAGGAATTTATAAAATTCCCTAGAGGGTGGGTATTTATGGTCTTTTTTCATTTGTCTATTTTCTTCACTGATTTAGTTCATTCAAGTCCTTTTATGTTTCTCTATATTCATCATATTCATTTTTTTACCACATAGTAATATTGTTATATTCATGTACCACAATTTTAGTCATTCTTCAAGTCAATCGTCATATATTTTTATTTGTCACAAAAAATATTGGAATAAATATATGAACCTTTCTTTTTGTCTACAATCTACCTGACAGTCAAAGATATGAATATTTTCACCAATTAACCTACATAATTCCAAAATACTTTGCAAAATGATTGTACTAAATCATAGTTTGACCAAAAATGCATTAGTGTATCTATCTTTCCACAATCCATGCAACGCTGATAATTTCCATATTTTGTCATTGTTGCCAACTTGCTAAAAGTAGTGTGATTTATATTTCTTGTATTATTTAATTTGCATTTTTCTTATTACTAGTGATTTAGACTATTTCTTATCATTGTTAGTAGTTTGTATTACTTCTTTTGGAAAGATACTCGACCTTTTTATGGTTTTTTATTGAAGCTTTTAATTTTCAAAACATATGCAAGGATATTTTTTCACCATTGACTCTTGTAAAACTTTGTGTTTCAATTTCCCCCTTCCCCCATCCCCTCTTCTAGATGGCAAGTAATCCAATATATGTTAAACATGATTTAAAAATATGTAAATCCAACATAAGCAAAACTATTTATACAATTGTCATGCTGCACAAGAACAATCAGATCAAAAATGAAAAAAAAAAAGAACATAAATAAAATTCAAGCAAACAACAACAAAAGAAGTGAAAATGCTATGTTGTGATCCACACTCAGTTCTCACAGTCCTTTCTCTAGGGAGAGATATTTAATCTTAATAGGATTGAAAGATCTTAGATTTAGAGCCAGATGGCACCTTGGTCATTGAATTTCTCCTCCCCTTTTTTTCAAATGAAAAAAAAGTTAAGTGTACTTGTATAGGTTCACACAGTTAGCAAGTGGCTGAGCTCAAGTCTGAACTAAAGTTTTGTTGAGTCCAAGTCCAACACTACACAATACAGTATTGCAAATGAGTTGTCTACATGACTAATATGGAAATATGTTTAAAGTGATTATACATGTATAACTTATATCATATTGCTTGCTGTCTTAGGGAGGGGAGAAATAAGAGAGGAAGGGAGGAAAATGGAACTCAAAATCTTACAAAAATGAATGTTGAAAACTATCATTCCATGTAATTGGAAAAATAAAATACTACTAAAGATTTGAAAAAGAAAAGAAAATGAGTTGTTCACCTGGCATAAAATATACTTTTAAACTTTACTTCCAAATCTTTGATTTTGATTCATTCAAATATTTATTACAGCATCTCACCAAAGCACTGTTCAAGGTGTGAGAGATTAAAAAGAATTAAAAATATTACATAATATATATTTCTTTCAAGGAATTTACAATCTAAAAGAGAAAAGGTAAATATACAGATAGCTATAATATAAAGATAAGTTATAAGCCAACAGATCAAAGCAAATTGTCATGAAATATTTAAGAAAGAAAAAATGAAAAGATCAGGAAAAGTTCATAGAGGAGATGGAATTAAGAAAGACAAGAAAAATTTCAATAGACTGAAATGGGAGAGTGAAATGGGCCCAGAAGATATCTTGAGCAAAGGCTCAGAAATGGAAGAGGGCAAATAAGAGTGAAGTATGATGGAAAGTATTTCCTTTCAGCTGAAATTTCTTTGAATACATAAAGGGACATAATAAGAAATGTCTGGAAAAGCAGATTCAGTGATACGATTTTTATGTGGTGCACAATAGAAAGCCACTGGAAGTTTATATATATATATATATATATATATATATATATATATATATAGGTGACATGATCAGAGAGAGGGCATAAGGAAGATTGCTTAATAAGAAGGATATATTGGAATAGGAATAGATAGACTACATACCATTGTAAAACTCAGGAAAGAAGAGTGGAAGGTTGATTAGATGAGTGGAAAATTGATTAGAGTAGGACAGGTCTTTAGAAGAAGTTAGTCATGTATATATAGAATTGCAAATCATATTCAAAGAAATGAATGTTCTACCTAGAAATAGGTAGAAATAGAAATAGATGAAATCACCAAAGGTGACTATAAAAGAAGAGAAGAGCATTTCTTCTCAGGACCATGATGCTCAGAATTTGGCATATAGGACAGTAAATCTGTCCAGGAGTTAGGGCTACCACAGAACACAAATATGCTGAGATCATTCTGTGCAGCTCAGTACGGGAGCCAGAGCTCTCCTGGCCATTCAAAGGTGCCTGCCTACTTTACACACACACATACATCTGCACTCACTCAAGGCTACTCTGGCTAAATCCAGACATGATTACTGAAGGTCCACACCCTAAGAGACTCTTCCTTCCCACACCCTTTCACTTATTTAGAAATTCTACAATGAACACTCACCCCTCCTAATTTTCTCTCCACTCCTTACATGTTAGAGCCTCCATTTTCTCAATTCAGCCCCAGCCTCCCAGGGGACTGGCTCACCAGCCTACTCTACCACAAACCATTTACATGCCACTTGAAACTCTTCTATAGCCTAGGATAATTAACCATAGCTTTTCTCTTCCTACCCCACCTCACTACCATCAGGGAATCATTTCCCATCATTTCTGGTCTCCATACCTACATTAAAGATGAAATCATCTCAATTCCCATCCCCCCATGTTTGGTGCATGTTTATCCACACAAATTTTGATGAGCACTTCCTTTACTTATTTCACTTTTTAGTAGTATTGATTAAAAATCATATATGGATATAAGGGAATCCACATGCAAGGCCCTCCACAATTTGATGCCATCTCGCTATTGCTTATTCTGCACCCCTTTAGACACACTTTTGCTAGTACACACACAGAATTTCTTCTTCTCCTCACCATGACCTTTAAGTGGAAAATCAGTGGGAAAGTGGCCACAATGCCAGACTCTTGAGTCAGAAAACCTGGGTTTCAATTCAATATCTGATACTAACTACCTGTATGACCCTAGATATATGTTTTAGGAGTTTTCTTCATTGGGGAAACCCCAGCTTGTTCACATATTCATGAATCTTTCATTAAGCTATTTATTAAGTTTGAAATACATTCTAGCTCTCCACCTACTTAATTCTTGCCCCTTTAAATTTAACCCAACTTTTAAGCCTAACACAAATTTCTCTAGGAAGTTTTTTCTCATCAGCCTCCTTTCCAAATCAGTAATGATATCCCTACTACCGCTTCTCAGATTGTACTTTGCACCTCTATAATGCATTTGTCATATATTCTTTAATTCTGGCATAGATTTCCCTGGCCAACTTCATCAACTATTAGTCATCCCTATAAGAACAAGGTTGGTCCTTGGATAGGATTCAGTCTGTTGCTGAAAATCATGCCAGCTTTTGCTGTAGTCAAAGCCTGCAAGACTCGCACTGAGTTGTTCTGGCCTTGAACAACTCAGAGTCAGGTCCACACCATATGAGGCATCTGACAGGGATTTTTGTATTATAATTTCTTAAGTATGCCTCGTTTCAATATATTGCATTGTAAGTTTCAAAGGATCAGGGACTGATTTCTCCCAGGTCCCAGGACAATTCTCTGCACTAGATAGGTGGTTAATACCTGTTTGTTGAATTGAATTGTACTGAGCCATTAAAAAAAAAAATCCAAGGTTCTGTGTTTGAAGGCCATTCCAATTTAAAGCAACTGAAAGTACTCCAGTTTCATTTTCAATTATATTGATATTTTTCCAAGTGACTTTTTTTTTTATTTTTTTACACAACATCCTTGAAACTGCATGCTTTTCAACATTCTTTACATTCCTTAACTAGGTTCAAGAACTGGCTTCAGGACCAGCTTTCATTAGTATGAGGCTGCCAACAAATAACATTCTTTCTCTTTTTTAAAGCACCAGTATTAGATTCCTTCAATAAGCTCCTCAAGGACAAGGTTCAAGGTGAAAAACATGTTATACTGAGTTTGATGACCTGCTAAAGACACATGTAGAGACCAGGTTATATTAAAATGTAAGCAGGTTATTTATTAAATCACATAATGAAACTGACCTTCCATGTCTAATCCACAGGACCAACATCCTTTTGCTTGAATTTATTCATTTACTTTGACCTTAAAAAGCTGAATACTTTCAAAAAAAATATCCCATCCAAGAATTCTCTGAATACTGTTAGAACGATTTACAAGTAGATTAGTTATAATACTAAAAGACATCTAATTGGCAAATTGAAGTATTTTTATTAAAGATTTTTACTTTCAAAATATATGCATGAATAATTTTTCAACATTGACTCTTGCAAAACCTTGTGTTCTAAATTTCCTTCCCTTCCGCACCCAATCTCCTCCCTTAGATGGAAAGCAATCCGATATATGTTAAACATGTTAAAAATATATGTTAAATCCAATATATGTATACATATTTATACAATTATTTTGCTGCACAAGAAAAATCAGATTAAAAATGAGAAAAAAAACAAAATGCAAGCAAACAACAACAAAAAGAGCGAAAATGCTATGTTATGATCCAGACTTATTTCCCATAATTCTATCTCTGGGTATAGATGGCTTTCTTCATCACAAGATCATTGGAACTGGCCTTAATTATCTCATTGTTGACGAGAGCCATGTCATCAGAATTGATCATTGGTTAATCTTGTTGCTGTGTACAATGATCTCCTGGCATTTCACTAAGCATCAGTTTATATAAGTCTCTCCAGGTCTCTCAAATTGAAGTGTTTTTTCAAAGCACTAGAATGATTTATTAAAATTTTAGAACGTCTTTAGAATATCTTGTGATATATATTCCCTCAATCTGAACAATCCAACTCTTTGATCATAAGTTTATAGAATATTCAAGAAGGGAAAGAGTAACAAGAAAACATTCTGCTGATAGGAAAACTAAGGATCAGTGAAATTAAGTGATTTGTTTTGGTGTTTAAGGGAGATATAAAAACTTTTATTTTACTACTCAGATGGGCTAAATCACCAAATTATACTGGTCTGGCAATTAAAAGTTTACTAAAAATCTTTTCTTTTCATATTTTCCTTTCAGGGGCAACTAGATGGTGCAATAGATAGAGCACCGAAGTCAAGAGGACTGAGTTCAAATCTGGCCTTAGACACTTAATACTTTCTTGCTGTGTGACTCTGGGCAAGTCACATAACCCCCATTACCTTGGGGAAAAAAAGAATTGATCATCATACTTTCCTTTTATATAGATTAGGAGCTGGAAAGGAAATCAGGAGCTATCTATTCCAACATTCTTATTATATAGATGGAGAAATTCAAGATAGTCAAGGTACTCTCACCCAAGCCACACAGATAAGTGTGACCTCCAAGCCAAAGGCTATTTGTATGAGACTCTCCTCAATGTTCAATGCTTGTATGCACAGCAGACTTAAGGAGAACTTGAGGAAAAAGAAAGATCCTAGTTGGGTAGCTTCTAAGTTAGAGAAAGACCTGTAATTGTACATTTTCTTTATAACCTTGAAGAGAGAGAGAGACTTTGGGAAGAAGATGATGTCTCAATCATGACCTCAGCTTGTTATGCTGGAAACTTTGGGGCATTTCCTCTTATGTGAGGGCTGGAATTCTGGGTTGAGTTGAGACATATCATTCCTAAAGAGAGTATTTATTCATTCTGTTTTATCTGGTATGTGCTCATCTGTATACCTTCCTCTGATTTCTGTTTGCTCCTGTATTTGATAAATGAGTTAATTTATGTATTTGCTATGTGTGTTCTATGTGGAGCTAGTATTTTGTGGGAAGATAATCAAGCCTTGGCTAAATAGCCTTGTGCATTTCTACCCTCTTAAGCAATAGTGATCAAGAGCTTAAACCTAGTCAAGCTTGGGTATTTGGTTACTAAGTCACAGCTTGAATCTAGTAATGATGTCCTTAGACTAACAATATGGGGATGGAAGGTAAGGGGAAATATTAGAGATATTTATTCATGCCTTAATGCAAGTCACATTTAGATAGAACCCCCTGTTCAAACATAACATACATGGGCAACATAACCATAGCACATATGCAACCCACCTTACATAAACAGCAGAGGCAGAATTTGAACTGAAGTGAAATCTAGCCTTTTCATTATGCAGATGAGGAAACTGAGACTAATATTATCATAAGCATTATATGAAGAATTTGAGACTAAGTCCTTGACTCCTGACTCAATGCTGCTACATTCAACTGAAATACTTTCTCCTTCAAGGGACTTTTCTCAATGTCCACAAGTTCTCTCCTGCTTAGAGATGCTTAATAAAAATTATTTAACTGAATTTAAATGCCTCATAAGAAATGATATTAATAACAACATGCATTTGTACAAATTATGCCAACGTAGAAACAGAGAGTTACTAGCCTGACTTTGTAGAGACTGAGAAGCTATCTACTAAGTTAAGTTGATACAAAATTATGCCTAACACATTTTTTTTAATAAATAAAGGATCAGAGAATCTGAAAAAGTCTTTAAAGATGAGTGATTATAGACTTAGGTTGAAAGGGAACTTTAAGGTCATCTAGTTCAATTCTAATTTTTTTTAAGATTAGGAAAATAAAGCAAGGACTACTAATTACAATGCCAAATTCTTTTCAATACATCATGCTGTCTCTTGTGATATGTAATTTTCTATAATTCCATTTTACATATAGCTAGCAAGTAGTTGAGGTGGGATTTGAATTCCAGTCTTTCTGACTCCCAAGTCCAGTACTCTCACCTACTGTGCCATCTTGTTGCCTCTAATTATATATATATATTAGTAGAACGATTACTAAACTAGGTTCAGAAGAAACCTACCTTCCAATTCCAGCTCTCACACTAGCCTGGGTTGCTCTGAGCATATTTCAATTTCTTGGACCCTCAGTTTCCCCATCTGTAGAATGGATATACAAACATCATAAGTTCCTACTTTGCAGGGTGATTGTGAGTTGTGTTTTGTAAACTTTAAAATTCCATATAAGTAAATATGAATTATTAATGATCTCTACAAATGATGATATTTTAGAAAATATCCAACTAGAAGTTATTATTATTGTTCTAGATTTTCCTAGAATTGGCTAAGTATTATAAATTCAATTTTAAATTGTTGAAAATATTGGTTTAAAATAAAGTATGAATTGAAATTACCCAAGCTCTCTCTACCCCTCCCCCTATTACCATGGAAAATTGATATAGTGCTAGCTTTTTTTTCTTTCCTTTTTTAAAAAAATTTTAATAGTCTTTTATTTACAGGTTATATGTATGGGTAACTTTACAGCACTGACGATTGCCAAACCTCTTGTTCCAACTTTTCTCCTCTTTTCCCCCATTGCCTCCCTCAGATAGCAGGATGACCAGTAGATGTTAAATATATTAAAATATAAATTAGATACACAATAAGTATACATGATCAAACTGTTATTTTCCTGTACAAAAAGAATCAGACTCTGAAATATTGTACAATTAGCCTGTGAAGGAAATCAAAAATGCAGGTGGGCAAAAATATAGGGATTGGGAATTCAATGTAATGGTTTTTAGTTATCTCCCAGAGTTCTTTCACTGGGCGTAGCTGGTTCAGTTCATTACTGCTCCATTGGAACTGATTTGATTCATCTCATTGCTGAGGATGGCCAAGTCCATCAGAATTAATCATCATATAGTATTGTTGTTGAAGTATATAAGGATCTCCTGCCCCTGCTCGTTTCACTCAGCATCAGTTCGTGTAAGTCTCTCCAGGCTTTTCTGAAATCATCCTGTTGGTCATTTCTTACCAAACAATAATATTCCATAATATTCATATACCACAATTTATTCAGCCATTCTCCAACTGATGGGCATCCACTCAGTTTCCAGTTTCTGGCCACTACAAAGAGGGCAGCCACAAACATTCATGTATAGTGCTAGTTTTTAAAGGCTTATCAAGTCTGACCTGAGTGAACCTATTATAACTACTCATACATGGCATTTTAAAAATAGTATAAGTTTAATATGTAATTGTCACATATCACCAATTAGTAGGGAACTCATACTAAACTAATGGAAGTCTCATCAGAGCCTGTTCAATTAAAATGATAATTAAAATACTTTCATTTGCAGTTTATAATGGTAGGTTAACTATTTGTGATGTCGGGGCTCCTTACCCTCTCCCACTCTCCATTCTTTAAAACACTGCTCTCTTCTTTCTCAGTTTGTCTTCTCTTTAAAACAGCATTTATTTCCTCTGAGTATTTATTTGGCTCTGCTCATGGGTGGCTCATCAATTTATAGTATCTCTCTGGAATGTTCATTTCATGCATGACTGAAAAGAGTGAAACTCATTGTATTTCAGGTACTTTCACCTCTTCCAAGTGCTTAGGGGCCTTACAAGTTACATAACTTTGAATATCTTTATGGTTCAGATAATTACTGTAGTGGGAAAGCCAAGCTCAGATAATATGTTTAAAATTTTATTATTATTTGTTGTATAAATAGGCAACATAGTATAGTGGGTAGGAAGTTACCAGGAGAAGCTGACTTTAAGTCCTATCTTGGTCACATCCTGGCTATATGACCCTTATAGGTCATTTAATCTCTCCATATTCTAAGTGATTTTTTAAAACTATAAATTGTACAGGAAAAACTGATCTGCACTAGTAGAGAGGATTACCTCACCTGGGAATTCCCAATACCAACTGAATCACAGGCTTAGACTTTATCACTATTTCTTGTTATGAATATTGTGACTCATTTATATAGGCCTTTAAAGTTTCAAAAAAACACTTCCTTGACAACATATGCCTATTCTTTCTGTTCTTCATTTTGTATTATTTCAAGAGAATTAAGATGATAGGCTAGTCAAAAAGACTCAATTCACATCTTAGCTTTACTTCTTACAAACTCGGTGATAATGAGCCATCACTTGATACTTCCGAGCCTCAGTTTACTCTGCAAAAAAATGGAGACAATCATATTTGCAATATCTTCCCCATAAAGTTGTTGTAAGAAATCAAGTGAGATAAGGTGTATATACTCTGAAGCCTTATTTGAAAGTAAACCGTTATTTTTATTATGAGGAAGCAGCCAGGCATAGAATAAAGAGCTTAAAAAACTGTGGACCTGATTTAGGCTGTTTTCTTATTCTTACCCTCCTGAATTTGGCATCATTACAAAAAATAATAATAAAAATCTATGCCTTCTAAAAAGCTCCTAGAGCATTTGCAATAGGCACCTTTGAAATTTTACTGGATGACATACATGATTGACTTAATAAGACGATTCTCTCTTTACAAGTGAGGGGCATCTGGAGCCAAATCTCTTCCACTCTCTCAGATCCCTGGAGGAATACTGTCATCTCATTTAAAATATCACAAATGCTGCTGCTGCTGAATTAGACTGCAACTTTGGCAACCCTTTGCACAAACCTTTCTATTCTGTTCTCTCCAGAGGATGCATTATCTTTTTTAGTGGACTAGTTCGATCTAAGGTTTCAGATGCAAAGTAGCAAGAGCAAAAGTATGGGATTGTCTCAAGATGCTAAAATGTTAAGAGAACAAGGTTTATGAATATGGTGTCTACATGGAAGTCCATTTTGAGGGGGAGGGAAGAAAAAGACCCTATCCTTGATGTTCTTTAACAGTCATAAAGGGGGCAAGGATGCACTAAACTCCTTTCATGATTCATCTCTACACTTAAGTAGTATGTTCTCAGTAGAGAGCATTTTCGATTGCTTTGCCCTTCCTTGCTTCAGTCATCGAAGACCTGTCTGCTCAGCAGGAACTTGAAGTACAAAACCTTTTCCAAAGAGCAGGATATAGAGAACTAAGTGGCTCATGGGAGTGTAGTTCAAATCTAAATCAAAAGTCATTACCAATATTTGAAAGCTATTTGGCAGCTTGAAACAAGTTGCTGGAATCCACCTACCCAATTGGTTGACAGATTCACCAGCAACATTGCATTCATAAAGCTGGTAAATGGTTTACACCAAAAGGTCATGGATTAAATTAGCCACAGATCAACTGAAGTCAATTCCGTGGAATAAACAAAACCTGATTCAAGCCATATCCCTCTCCCTCAGTTAGCCATAATACACACAACACTCCATAAATGATTAGATTAGCATCATCACCAAATGATATTTATTAACTATTTATGGTTTTAGGATAAATTCTCCAGAGTTTAATATAGAGAAAATTAATTTCCCTTCTCAGCTGTGTGAAGGATGAACTGAAGAGAGGAGAGATTTAAAGGACAAAGACCAATTATTCTAACGCTCTTATTAAGAGCGAAAGAAGGCCTGAACTAAGATGGTGGTCATGTGAGTGAAGAGAAGGAGAAAGATGCAAGAAATGTTGTAGAAGTAGAATAAAGAAGATATGGTCACTGAATGGATATGGGGAGGAGGAGATGACTCCACAATTGCAAACTTGAGTGAACTTAAGGATAAGTATTTATCTCTATAGAAAGAAAGAAGAATTTTGCAAGAAAAATAACAAGTTCCATTTTGTATATGCTGAGTTTGAAATATCATTGGGACATACAATGTGAAAAGCATATGATAAAGGGGTTTAAATGGGAGATAGAAATAATGGATTACAAAAGGTACATAAAACCACTCTTATTTCACTTTTGTTCTTTATGAAGGAAAATTGTCTTCAGATTGGGAAAATCAGAACAAAAATGATAGATAGGGAATTAAATTGAAAAATAATTAAGGAAGTTGGAAGTGAGCAGCAAGTAGCCTTTAACTTAATTTAATTAAATTCAACATTTATTAGTCATCTAACATGCTCAAGACACAGAATAATAAAAGGTAATAAAAAGACAAAAATGAAATACTCCCTGACCTTAAGGAGCTTATATTTTATTACCTTCAGGTGGATGAACTATATCCAAGAATAATTGTGTGGAAGGAACTTCAAAATTTAGAACCACTATTAGTGATTGAAAAATTGTACAGAGGACAACTAAGTAACACAATAGACATAGTAGAGCACCAGCCCTGGAGTCAGGAGGACTTGAGTTCAAAATCTGGCATCTTATCAGACACTTAACACTTACTAGCTGTGTGAATTGGGCATGTCACTTAAGCCCAATTGCTTTACAAAAAGAAAAAAATTGTGGAGTCTGCTCTTGGTAGAGAGATAAGAAACAAGGGGTTCAGAATGTGTACTAAGGTCAAATGTATTTGATTTTGCTTAATTTTTGTTATTGTTATTGATACTGATATAAAGGAGGGTTCTTAGGTGAAATACATCAGAAATTGTTGTTTAGTCCTTTCAGTTATGTCCAACTTTTCATGACTCCATTTTGGGATTTTTGTGGCAAAAATACTGAAGTGGTTTGTACTTCCACTCATTTTACAGATGAAGAAACTGAGGCAAATAGAGTTGAGTGACTTGCCACTCAAGTATCTGAGGACAGATTTGAACTCAGGAAGATGAGTCTTCTTGAGTTCAAGCCCAGTATTCTATCTACTTCAGTAACTATCTATCCATATCAGAAACTCCTAGGATGCAAAAATAAAAAGGCATTATTAAAACAAATAAAAAGATTCCATATATTATAAACTTCTGCTTTCCAACCTTAATTGGGCCCTCACTACAGCAAGGTAGTCCTTTGATTCCTTCCTAATTAATTTCCTATCTCACTTCCCATACAAACTATTTCAAACCTTATCATCCCTCTTCAAACCCCTCATACTCTCAACTGAGAATCTTGCCTATTAAATTACTGAAAAAAAAATTAGCACCATTTGATGTGTCTCTCTCCTCCCCCTTCTTTTGCCCCAAAACTTCTTGACATCTCCTCCCCTTCTCTCAGAGATCATCAACCTCTGGTTCCTTCCCTACTGGCTACTTCCCCCAAAAAGTGGAAGCAGGAGAAGAATTTATGCAACAACAATATTGTAAAGATAAACAACTTGGAAAGGCTCAAGAACTATGATCATCTTAGTGACCAGCCACAATCTAAAAATTCATTGGTGAAGTATATTACTTGCTTCCTGACAGAGGCAATGGAGTCAGAGTGAAAACAAAGACATATTTTTCAGATATCGCCAACATAGGGAATTATTATTTATTTCACTATGAAAATGTGTTGCAAGCACTTTTTTCTTTTCTTTTTCCTTAAATATAAAAGGGGGAGGGAGAAAGCAAACAGATTTTCATTATTTTTTTTAACAAAATATTTCTGGTATCAAACTGGCATACCCTTTGATCCAACAGTGTTTCTACTGGGATTATATCCCAAAGAGATCTTAAAGGAGGGAAAAGGACCCACATGTGCAAAAATGTTTGTGGCAGCTCTCTTTGTAGTAACAAGAAACTGAAAACTGAATGGATGCCCATCAGTTGGGAAAAGGCTGGATAATTTATGATATATGAATGTTATGGAATATTATTGTTCTATAAGAAATGACCAGCAGGATGATTTCAGAAAAGCGTGGAGAGACTTACATGAACTGATGCTGAGTGAAGTGAGCAGAACCAGGAGATCATTATACACAGTAATAACAAGACTATATGACAATCAATTCTGATGCCCGTGGCTCTCTTCAACAGTGAAATGATTCAGGCCAGTTCCAATGATATTGTGATGAAGAAAACCATCTGCACACAGAGAGAGAACTGTGGGAACTGAGTGTGGAATAAATATAGTAGTCTTATTCTTTCACTTTCACTCTTTCTGTTGTTATTTGCTTGCATTGTTTTCTTTTTCAATTTTTCTTTCTTACTTTCAAACTTAATCTGATTTTTCTTGTGCAACAAGATAACTGTATAAATAAAAAGAAAATAAAAAATAGTAAACAAAAACAAAAAAACAAATAAATGTTTCATGTATGGTGACATAGATACATAATCCCTGCTAGTGAAGTTGGAGAATAAGACAAGGATGAGACTGGTAGATCACTTGAACTCAGCAGTTTTGAGGTTTGACGTTGCTTAAGCAAATCAGTTAGCTATAGTAAATTTGGCACAATTTGGTGAGCTACTGGAAGTGTGTGATTAGAATAGAGTTGGCTGCCTCAGGACGAGACAACCAATTTAGGTCAGAAACAGAGATGGTCAAAACTTCCATACCAGTTAGTAGGGGGAGCTAGCCTGTTTACAAGCCTCCCACTGTACATCTAGCCTGGGCAGAGATCTAATCTCAAAACAAAAATAAAATTTAAAAATTTTAAACTATCACTAACTCAACTATCCCTGAAATTATTATCCTATATGTTTTCCAATTTGCTCAGCGAAATTCCTTTTTTAAAAGCCATCTGTATTTACTGTCTTTATATCTTCTCCTTTTGACTCCTGAATCTTTTGTAATCTGCCTTCTGACCTTATCATATGACCTTAGTCATAGCTGCTCCATCCATGTTACTAATTGCTGAATTTGTTTTCCCCTCTCAATAGTAATCCTTTTCAAACCATCTGCTACATTTGACACTATTGATCACCTCTTTCTGAAAAGTCATTTCTCTTTGCATTTTTCTTCTACTTTTCTTCTCCCTTCTGATCACTCAGTCTCTGTTGCTAGCTCATCATTCATATGTAAAGTAAACTGTTACTCTAAGGGCTTTTTCATATGAAGCAGTTTAATGATAAAAAAAAAAAGGTTAAAAAAAAGCATTTTGTAGAAAGAGAAATATTAACATTAATTTTCAAATAATGTAAGGTATTGTCATGGTTATAGAGGAACATTTTGATAATCAGAATAGAAAAAAGATTGTTTTAATATGTAGCACTAATATATGTATATGAAGAAAAAGTGATTTCAGACAGGATTTGGATGTGTATAGAAGAGAAATTGTTTGAGATATAAATACAAAGATTCAGATTTTCTTGAGAACAAAGAATGATGTCATACTTGTTTGAGAATGGTTTGATATTATAAAGAGGCAGAGAGAAACCTTTTATTTATTAAAAACTAGAAAAATGATTGCAAATAAACAGACTTAAGGGCAGCAAAGAGAAGGATTTCTGAAAGCATGATGGGTATACCTCAGCTCAATAGCATAAAATAGTTTTATGACTACAGAAGATAAAACTAAAATGAGAAAATTATATAAACATTTGAAGCCTGAGATGTGATTTTTAAAAAGACTATCAATTTGATAGGGGAATTTCGAAAGCTGTGACTTTTTAAGTAAAGAGGCTCTCACTCAAGTAATTAAAGGCAATATAAAAGAACCTAACATAAGAACCTAGGGAGAATTGAAGACCCAGCATGAGGCCTGAAGAAATCTGCTCTGTTGGAACTGCTTAAGGTAAAAACAGCCAGCTGATAGAAGGCTTCAGCTGACTGACTCCTTATTAGTTGAACAGAGAATTGACTTCATTGGCCTAGAGCTCCAGAGAGAGCTATTACTCTAGCTTCGGCTCCTGTAGGAGATAAATAAAGTATCCCACAAGGTTCTATTTCTCTCTACTGCCACATCTGGCTAGAAAAGACAAAGCAGAACAGTTTGTTTTTTTTTTGTTTTTTTTTGTTTTTTCTGGTGTGCTAGTTTAATGAGTCAACTTGAACTGGATTGTTGTGAGTTCCATTTTGATAGAATAATATAGTATCTGGATGAGTGCATAAATGACCTGGCTGGTTTATTTAGCCCAAAGATGGTCAGTTTGAAGACCTTTCCTGTTTTGTAGCTTAAAGAGAACTGCTGTTCACATTAAGAACCAACACTTTCTAAATTTTCTAAATTTGTTTCAAAGCTAATGATTAATTGCAAGAGCTTGTGGTTGTTCTTTTTTATTAAAGCTTTTTACTTTCAAAACCTATGCATGGATAATTTTCAACATTCACCCTTGCAAAATCTTGTGTTCCCAATTTTTTCCTTCCTATCCCCTGACAGCAAGTAATCCATTGTAGATTAAACATATGCAATTCTTCTATACATATTTCCACAATTTTCCTGCGGCACAAGAAAAATCAGATCAAAAAGGGAAAAAAAGAGAGAAAGAAAACAAAATGCAAGCAAACAGCATCAAAAAGAGTGAAACTACTATATTGCGGTCTGCACTTAGTTCCCACAGTACTCTTTCTGGTTACAGATAGGCTTTCTTCCCCACAAGACCATGGGAACTGTCCTGAATCTGGATGCTCTTTTTAAGTGTAAAAAAGGGTATTTTCCCAATTGAAGAGTAACAAGGCTCAATAGTCAAGGAGCAAGCAAAGAAGTAGGGTGAAAACATTCTTGAATGGATCAATAATATTGAAACCTAAAGTTCACAGTTGGGTTTTACCCCAAGCACATATGTTGATTTCCCTCATGTGTATCCCTGCCAGATTCCTGCAAATGAATACCCATTCTTCACCATAGATAATTGAGTTCATTGATGGGACAGTGTTAAAAATGAATATCTATAATATTATTATTTAATTTTGCTTTATTTTTAAGTAAATGGTTATATTCAAGATTGAAAGTATTATTGTGAGTACCTCATTATATACTGGACATTGCCTTGTGAGTAGTTATATAGACAGAAAATGCATTGCCATGGTGTTCAAAGCTAGAATGCGTGTCCCCTCGGCAGGGTTACCCCTAGAAACATGAGATAGTTCAATGTAACCATCTGGTTGTAGTCTGTCCCTGGAAACTCAGATCTATGAGTATGAGAGCATGTTGGAGTGACTAAACCCAACCCAGAGAGTGGGTTAACAATCCTAGATGAAAGGGTTAAGGTTCTTTCCTCTAGATTACTGCAATGGCCCTCTAATAGGTCTCCTTGTCTCAAGTATCTCCCTGCTAAAATCCATCTGATACATTGCTGACAAAGTAATTTTCTTTAAGCACAGATCTCACCTTATGACTCCCCTACTCAATCAACTCTAGTGGCTTCCTGGACAAAATAGAATCTCCTCTGGATAGTTCATAAAACCCTTTACAACCTATCTCCAAGCTATCTTCCCACCTTCATTGAATGTTACTCCCCTCCAACATTCTGTGATCCAGTCAAACTGGCTTTCACTTTGTTCCCGCTTATTTCTGTGCCTTTCTACTGACTGTTCCATATGGTTCGAATTCACTTCTTCCAAAGCTCAACTTCATAGAGTTTCTCTCTTCCTTTAAGGTGCATCTCAGGCACTATCCTTGAAAAGGAAGCCTTCCTTGATCCCTCCCTCCCAAATTACTTTCTATTTAACTAATTTGCATTAATGTACATTTGTTTATTTTTACTCATACTGTATATATTTATATAGGTGTTGACTGCCTTCCTTGTTAGAAGGCATGTTCCTTGTGAATATGGATTGTTTGATTTTTTTTGTCCTCATATCCTCAGTTTCCTACATAGTATCTACCACTTTTTTGACTTCATAGTTGGTTAGTTGGTTGTTGTCCTTTGTACTCGAAGAGGACCAAAATGACTTCACTATATTAGAACAGTTTCAGTGTATTCGACTGTGACTGATCAGACCAAAATGAGCTCAGAATGCTCTGCCACAGGATGGACATAAATAGTTTCTATATACATTTTGCGTAGCTTCTCTAATTTTGTGCATCTCATAACTTCCTAAATGCTAGCTGATTGATTGAAAATAAAGAAAAATCTAGGTCCTATGAAACTGAATTACATGGGATAAATGTTCATATTTCCAATAAAGGGGAAAGGATAGCATGTCCAAAGTATAAAATGAGCTTTACTTCAGTGATCTAGGAAAATTCTGGAAGCCTTTATTAAAGGAATGGTTTGTGAACATTTAGAATGTGAAATGATGCTCCCTAAGAACCATCATTACTTTATCAAGTGCAGGTCATGCCAGAATAGCTTCATTTCCTTTTTTGACAGGATAATTATATTGGTAGATCATGGAAATGTCTCTTCCAGTATACTTGGTTTTCAGCAAAGCATTTTACAAAGTTTTCATGATATCCTTTTGGTTAGAAGTGAAAGTTGTAGTCAAGATGATTACACAGTTTGATGGATTTGGAACTGGCTGAATGACCAGACCCAAAGAATAATGAATAATATAATTGATATCAACCTGGAGTGAGGGCTAGGGTAATGATCCAGGATCTGATCTAACCTTGATCCTCTGCTATTCAAAGGTTACTTGGATAAAGGCATAGATGGAATACTTATCAAAACTGAAGATAAAACAAAGTTGGAAAGGATAACAAGCATATTGGACTACGGAGTAAAAATTCAAAATGATCATGACAGAATGGAATGAATGGGCCACATCAAAGAAGGCTGTGTAATGTCCAATTATTTGTGGGTTCTAACAATCAATTACACAAGTACAAAATGGGAAAAACTTAGCTAGAAAACAGCATGAAAGAGTCATCAGTATGGCATGGCAGTCCTGCAAGACCAATGTAATTTGAGGTGGCATTCATAAAATCATAGCGCCAAACAAGGAAAGTGATTATCTTGTACTCTTCTCCAACCAGGCCATATAGAAAATGTGGGTGCTACATTGTCAAGAGAGCTTAGGAAGGATAGTATCGCCTCAAGTCATCACGCAGATGACTCATTGGTTAAGGCTGTGGAAGGGTCTCTGTTCAGGTATGAATTGGAATAGATACTCTCTAAATTCTCTTCCATCTAAGTTTCTATAATTGCTGTGATAATTGAAGTCTGGAAAATCTGAATATATTGACAATATATAGGTGGAACTGTATTTTGGGATAGGCAATTATCATTCTTGCTATCCTAGACAAATGTCATTGTGAAAACATTAGATCATTCATTGTTATTACTTCTAATCTCAAGACATTTTACTAAAAAAAAAAATGAAGAAGGCATGATGTCTCTTCCCAAGAAGATAATAGATTAGTATTTATTTCACTTTAAATACTTCAGGTATGTGGAATCCGGTTGGTGTGAATATTCCTTCCACCAAATCAGATCACAGATTTGTTTTGGTTTAATGGTCTTTAGGAGTTTTTGTGGCCAAAGATTGCATTACCCTACAACTCAGACGGTACATAAAATCAGAGAATATTAGATTCCAATGGAAGTCAGAAATCACCTAGTCCAAATCCTATATGTATGAGAGTTCCCTCTATAAGAGAAACAATTTTTGTTTGAATATTTCCATGGAAGGAGAACCCATTACCTCTCAAGACAGTATATCACACTGTGTAATAATTCCACTTGTTAGGAATTGTTGTCACTTCCTTCTTCAAATATTCCTAGAACACATTTCTCCCAATTTCTCTTTTGTCCTCATTCCTCTCCTATTTTATACATCTTTTTGTTTCTATTTTACCCCTTAATAATCCTTGAAGACAGGAACTATTTTGTTTTTGTGTTTATATCTTTAGTTCCCACTAAAGTGCCCCAAATATTTAATCTAACAAATTTATTAAGTATCTATGATCAATTGATCTACAGGTGTTGTCAAAGTGCCTATTGTTATAATCTCCAAGCATAATACTAGGTATTTGGAATACAAAGACAAAAACAAGTTACAACCTGCAGTAACTTACTTAAGGATAAGGAAACACAGAACAGCTCAAGGAAAGAGAGAGCATTAATAGCTGAATTGAGTGAACGGAAGAGGGTTCCTTTAGGAGAGCATTGAAGGAACCTAGGGACTCTAAAAAGTGGAGATGAAAAACAAATATTCTCAATCAACATTTACCAAAATTATCAAACCTATTAAGAAACTTTTAAAACTTTGATAATAGACAGCATGTTGTTCAATTTTTTTTGGCTTAGTCAAACATGCCAAAGCTTATACTCTAATGGCAAAGTTTTCAAGAATCTAAGATAAGTTTCAGAAGATTATGAAGAATCAGAGATCTTCATGGTCTAAAAGGTTAAACATATACATAAATAAACATAATACAAAATTAAATATGTTAGGTGTTCAAGAGAAGGAATATGAGAATTCAATGGATTAAAAAGAGTGACTTCTGATAGGGTATGTATTACACAATAAAAGAGGTAGTATTTGAGTCGAGCTTTGCAAAATAGGTAGGATGTCAAAGGCAGAGATGAGAGGATATAACATTCAGAAATGGGACCTATTCAAGGAATGATGGGTTGTCCATTGTTACTTTGGCTTTGAGTATCTGAGGAAGAATAGTATGAGATGAGTCTGGAAAGGAAATGTGAAGCCATTACGGTGGGTCTTGAATACAAACTCAAAGAATTTGTACTTTGCACATAGTAGGTACTTAATAAATATTTGTTGACAGGAATTATTGAATTGAACTGCATTCAGTACGTACTAGAAATGATACATTATTCTCTTGTGGAATATAGACAATAAATATCCACTCAATTTAAATTATTTCAATTTAATAAATAATATTCAATAAATTTAAATTTATTTCATGAATAATGAAATAAATATTTAAGTCTGCTAAAAATCCAGGTTCTGCCTTTGATAGATAGCATCACAATTTTATCTCATTTCCAATTTCTTATAAAAGCATGAGGTCCACAAAAGAAAGAAACTTCTATTTCTTATGCTATTATCATTTTCCCCATCTTTTCAATATTTAATTTGAGTGACTTTGACTTTTATCATATGCTATTATTCCATTATGACTATTTCTACTTTATATCAATAGCTCCAAGGCCAATATATGAATCAGTATTGCATGTTTGGTGTTAATGACATTTAATACAAGATTCTCCCATCTAACTACATATATATATATATATATATATATATATATATATATATACATATGTGTGTACATATATGTATATAAGTATGTGAATACATATACATATGTGTATAGTTTATATAAAATTATGAATTATATTATTATATTCCCTAAAATAGTATATAAAAGCAGTATAGTAAGGCTGAAAGAGCTGTAGTTTTGCAATCTGAAGGCCTGGAGTTCAAAACATAGTTTTCTCTCCTACTAGCGATGGAATCTCAACAGAATTACAACATCACTAAATTTCACTTTTCTCCTGTATAAAATGAACACAATAAATTATATGCCTGCTTCACAAAATGGTTGTTACTATCAAATGAATTTATGTGTACAAAGGACTTTGTCATTATAAAATGTTAACTATAATAATCATAGTTATCACTTATATAGAACTTTATGGTTTAAGAAATGCTTTACAAATATTATTTTGTCCTTTCAACAACCTTGGGAAGTAGATACTATTATTAGATTTTAGAGATGAAGAAATTGAGGCAGGTAGTGGTTGAGTGACTTGCTCAGAGTCACACAACTATTAATTATCTGAGAAGGGATTTCAACTCTTGTCTACTGGTTTGATTCCATGATCATCACGCTATCCACTGTGCCACCTAATTGCATTATTATCAAGTATTGTCAACTATCTAGTATAATTATTATTATTATCAGAAGCAGCAGCAGTAGATTCATGAATACTGAGCATTTCTGACCTTTGTGAAAATTCAAGAAGTTGTCCTGAAGAAAATGTCTTAATTGCTTTTAAAATCATATGGTGTGCATTAAAGTGTTGAACACCTGGATTCACAGGTTCAAAGATTTAGAGCTAAGGGAGACTTTGGAGATGTTCTAACCCAACCCTTTCATTTTATAGATAAGAAAACTGAGGACTGAGGTAGGGTCAAACAATAAGCATCTGAGGTGGGATTTGAACCCAAGTTTGACTCAAACTTCAGCATTCCATTCACTACACAATCTGCCATTAATTCATTCTATGACCTTAAAGAAGACACTTACCCTTCTCTGTGCCTCAGTTTCCTTATCTGAAAAATGATCCCACATGAAATTTAAGGTCCATTCCAGTGTTAAGATTCTATAAATCTCCATATGTAGTACAGAAGCAAAATGATTTTCATTCCAAGTGATCATCATTTCTATTTATGCCAATAAAGCATTTTGAGAGTATCCTGTATCCATGGTATTCTCTCGACTATTAGTATTTGCATTTGGACCTTGGTGGGTGTTATGAAATACATCAAATCATCCATCTGCTTATTCCCTCCCTTCCATGGAGGAAGCAGTTGCAGGATAACTATTACACTGAGTCCAGCAATTCTCACTTCATCCACCATTAAAATAAGAACGGGCATTTATTTAGATAGCACTTTCAAGTTTGTTAAGCTCTTTATTAAAAAGATGATCTCATTTAAGTCTCACAAACACCTTGTGTGATATTTTTAAAAAGCATTTATTAAGTGCCTACACTGTGCTAACTGTTTTAAAAATATCAACTCATTTGATCTTTTTTGATAAGTATCACAAGTAATGTTATCCCCACTCTGCAGATGAGGACACTCAGATTCAGAGAGGCTATGTGTTTTACTCATGGTCACACAGCTAGTAGGTGTCAGAGGCAAAATCTGAAGCCAGGTCATCCAACTCCAAATCCAGCACTCTACCTTTTATCCCATTATGCTCCATTAGGGAGCTCCATGTTTAAGGAGGCTAAGTGGAAACACTAACATTTTAAAGAACCATTTACCTTGAGTATCAATGCATTAAAAGTGATGCAGATCCTTATTTGGAAAATGGAGAGCATCCAACAGTGCTGTATTTCTGCACTGCAGCCAAAATGCTCCTCTATTTCAGCCAGCTGTCTGGGAGCCACCTGGAGCTGATAGGAGGCTTTAGCCTTGGTGCTTTGTCCCCTTTAAGTGCAGATGTTTATGATTTTGTTATTCTTGTTTATGGAATTAAAGAAATGCATTTCATCCCCTAATAAAGCATTTGTGTTCAAAAAGTCCTCAAGTAAAGGTTGTTTCCTAATAAAGACTGGCAAAGGACTCTGAGGAGAAAGCTGCCAAATGTGCATTTTTAAAGTAACACACTTCCCATCTCCACAGCCTAGAGCTCACACAAACCTGACTCAGGGAGCTAGTGCTGAGTGGTCTGACTTCTCACTGCCCCTTACCCTCCCTCTAAAAAAAAAACACACAACCTAGCTACTAAAAATAGCATCTATCACAGCAAAGGACCTCAGCCAAGATGGCCACTTCTGAACTTCCTTTATATATGAGATTTTTCTCATCATATTTACCCAAATAGTTATTAGATGATAAGAGACATTTCTAAGTTATATAGTTCCTTTGAGTATTGCTTTTCTCAAATATGTTTTCTATTTTCATCAATGTTGTATTCAACTCGACGGCCAGTTCCTTATTTAGAATACTACGACTCTTTGCCACATAGGGTGCATTTCCCACTGTCTCGTCCCCACTCTATATTCATCCCACTGATACACACACACACAATATCATGAACCTGGAAGTGGTTTGGGTTTTGGTGTTATTCAGAGGGGATACTTTAGAATATGGGAAAACAGCAGTTTAAATTTAGGGCTGGACAGTATCTTAGATATCATTTTGGAATGGACAAAAGCCTGGGCCCCATCCCATGTTCACAAGGCCCTAGATTTTCCGAGAAGTGTTTGTCTAAAAGGTCATGAAGCCCTGGACTTTCCGAGAAGCGTTTGCCTAACAATGTCCAGTCAACATTGCAATGCATGTAGACATGTCCCGTTGTGTGCTCACCCACGTCCTGTCATTTCCCCATTGTAAGGGAGAATCTGTGTCAATGATTAACAAAATTTGTAACCGTAAACTTGGTACTCGGCTGTACCAAGGAGGAGCAAACGTGCTTAAAAGTCTGCCTTGCTGGAGGCTTGGGGCTGATCTCCACTAGTCTGTCTGAAAAGACAGTCGCCTGCTGGCTAATAAACGATGCTTTAAATCGAATGCTCTGGTCTGAGCTATCTATCTCGTGTTGGTCTATTTCAATTTGATAAAATTCCTACATTTTATAGACTAAGAAAATGAGGATCAAAAAACAGTAATTAAAGATGCACACACACACACACACACACACACACACCCCTAGAGAGTGCCGGACTGGGAATTCAAACGGACCTCCTGTCGAGTTCAGCATGCTATCCAATTCTATCATTCTGCTTCTTATTCACTCATCACAATGTGAAGCTCTTCCAAACATTTCCAGGGAATAATGTAATGCTTCCCTTGTTTACCAAACCAACTCAGGAAATGCTAAAACAGATCAGATTCCAGAGGGGATCTTTGGACAATGCTTATTTCAGTACTCTGTGTGACTCCAAGACATTTTTGGAGAACTTATCAGGGTTTTCAGTAATTGAAAGGACAGTAAAGCAATTGTTTTCTATCCATAACAAATTGCAATTTCCATCACAGAATCTTAAGGTTAAAAGTAACCTAAGAGGTTATTGGATTCAATCCTTACAAAAATCCTCTGTATAATTTCTCCCACCTTAAAAGCCTTACTTTTAAAATCCAGTGACAAGGAAATCACTAAACTCTGAAGCATCTCATTTCATTTTTGGAGAGCTCTGATTATCAAGATATTCTTCATTACACTGAAGTAGAATCTGCTTTCCCATAACTTCCTCCCATTGATTTTGTTTCTGCCTTTTGGGTCAAGCAGAGTAAACTAAATCCCTCTTCCATAGGGAAAAAGAACACTCTCTGAATATTCTATTACTTGTCTATAGCTACCAGAAGTCTTGAAAGTAAATAGGTAGAAAGGGTTTTAGTATCCTCTTTGGCAATGTTCCCTGATGACAAAGCAGTCTCTCAAAATAACTATCTTCTGCTTTCACTGTCCCCAACATCCTCATTTCAGGTCCTTCCTTGGAGTTGTGTGAAAGACTCATATTCATGAGTGGGATGGAGTAAAGGAGGGATGAAAGAGTTGGTCCTGTTGGTCACAAGCTCTTCATAGCAGAAGCCTTGAAATCTGAGAAATCAATTTCGTCTTCTGTTGTGTGGAGTGGTTATCCTTGTCCCAGAATTGGCAGCTGTTCGATCACCATGATAATACCCTGAATTGATTACCTGATTCATCTTCACGACCGTCAGGGAGACATAAGACTTTACCATCATCCCCCTTATCTATGAGCAATTGGTAGCACTGAAAATTACATGCACAGGGTCATAATGTTAGTCAATAATATTGAATATTCATCTAGCCCTTACTATGTACCAGGCACTATGCTAAGGACTTTACAATTAATATTTCTTTTGACCCTCTCAAAAATTCTGAAAGGTAGGTCCTATTATTATCCTCATTTTATAGATGAAAAAAAATTGAGACAAGCTGGAATTAAGTGACTTAGGTATCTAAATATTAGTCTAGTGACTAGGATATCTGAGGTTTGATTTGAACTCGGGTGTCCTTGACTCCAGGCTTGGCATTTATCCACTGTACTACCCAGCTAACCCTTAAACTAAGTGATAAAACTGTTATCAAAACCCAGACTTTGTGCCCTTCAGTTCAGTCCTTTGCCCAAACAATATTAATTATTGCTTCAGATTTAGATACTAAGGCCATTTTCTAGACTCTAAATGAGGCTGCCCTATATAGTACCTTGGCATTCTTCTGATCACACTATCATTTCTCTGATTTTCTATACATTTTGCCTTTCAAAAAGTACCTAGGATTCTAGTGCAGCAATTAGTCTCTACCAACCATTCCAGGCCAAGAGGATCTGCAAGGAGGGTCTGCCTCTATTTTCCATGGCTGCAATTATTTATGTGCACAAATAATTGAGTCTATAATTGGCTAATGGAGAGTGCAATCGGCCGCATGTGGGCATAATTAGCCACTTGCCCCTCATTTGGAGGGTACAATTATCAGAGCAGACAATCTTATGTCTGCAGATAATTGTACATGCAGGAGAAAAAGCCTGATAGGAAACACAGTCCTTAATTATTTTTTAACTTAGTTGTTATTTCCAGAAAAGGTATTCAAAGAAAACACATTTAAAAAAAAAAATCAAAGTCTACTTGGTTCATGTAATAAATCAAGAGATTTCTTAATCTCAAGTGAGGATTTAGGTAATAAGGCCAAAGTAAGAATGAGTTAGAGAGCCCATTAGAAAAAATTCAATCAAAATCTCCCAGCCCAGAAAAAAAAGCCACCCTGAAAAAACCAATTAGGCTGGACACTCAAAGGGAGCCCACCTAGTGGTCAGCCATCTGCCTGCACACACAATCATGTTCAATCATATTCTCTGCTACTGTTTAAGTGTTCTTCGGGTTCTCACTCTTTTAAAAAAGTCTCTCTCAGTCTCCTGTGCTGGGGATTGTGTGACCTGGCACAGTCAATTATTTTGTGCTCTATTGGAAGTGGGTCATTGAAGACACTTTAACAATACCTGGAACTAATCATTTATCCGGAAATGTCCCCAGGATCACAAGTTCAGAATACATCTCTCTGTGTTTTTTCAGAAACCTTTGATGACTGAAATTCAACAATCTGGAATCTTTCATTCAATTGTGAACCCTTAATTCTTGTGTGTGTAATGTGTGTTCAGCAACACAAACCTTTTACCACTCTCCCACTCAGTCACACAAAAATACACTTGTCAACAGCAGATCCTAAAAATACATGTCACATGTGAGCATAAGGGATGCTGGGGGGAAAAGAGGAAAAAAAAAACACGAATTTACTTTTTAGGAATAAATATGCTGAGTTATTTGGTTTTTTTTTTAAGCAACTCCCCCACCCACCCCCAATCTCCTGATAACCAAATCTTGCTGTTCAATTAGGGGTTGCTAAACCTCTTACAACACACTAAGGTTTTTACTGTTTGATTCTGCCCCTCAGTTAATTCTTCATATAAACTGGCTTGACTCCCCAGCTAAACTGTGAACTATTCATTGAAAAAAGATGTGGTGGGTATCTAATATTTCTCCATATCCTCCCCACCCAGTGCAATATCTGACACATGGTAGTCACACAATTAGTATGGATATTACCTTACCTATAAAGGGCAAGTGTTAGAAGACCTCAAATGTCCTTTCTAACTCTGAAATTCAGTGAAAGAAAGGAGAGGGGAAAATGTTTTTATGAGTATTCATGTTTTTGCAAACAATAAATCCCATTTTCCTCTTGTACAAGAGGTTCAGACTTGTACTTTAGTTGCAAAAAAGGAGATTCTGATTTGAGCAATGTATATTGGTCATGCTCTGAGAAATTAATATCAGAAAACAGAGTTATCAATAAAGAGGTTGCCAAGCATTACTTTTTACCTCTATGATCTCTCTCAAATCTATCTTTTTCTCCCTTCTCTCAAAGCCAACACCCTATTAATCAAATGCCTAGTTTCTAGTCTCTCCTCCCTCTAATCCAAACTCCAACTGGTTCCAAATCTTCCTAAAACAAAGTTTGATGTCACTCTCACGATGGAAAACCTTTGAGAATCTAGTACCTCTGGAAGAGAGGTCTTAATCTTTGTCATATTTCATGAACTCCTTAAGGCAGTCTGGAAAAAAATTTGGACCTCTTCTTGAAATAACATTTTTCAGTGCATAAAATACATAACATTACACAGGTAACCAATTATGCCAAAGTACAGTTATTAAGATATTAAAACAAACAAGCCAAGTTAAGGTCCCCTGTCCTAGAATTAAAAAGAAACTCCTAGACTTAGCATTTAAAGACTTTCACATTATAATCTCAGCTTTCCTTTCCAGGCCTATCCCATTATTCCCTTTACATACATATATATTACTAACCTAGCTTCTGTACTCAAATACTGCATTCTATCTCCCACCTCCATGTCTTTGTATAGGCTGCCTGTATGCTTGGAAATCAGTCCCTCATCTATATAGCTTAAAATCATTACTTTCCTTCAAGGCTCAGCTCATGTGAAACCTTCTTTGACAAGCCTTTCCTAATCAATTTAGTTAATAAATACTTTCTCCCTCTCAAATAATCATGTATATGCTTAATTGTTTACATATTGTATCCTACCCCCTCTATAAAAATAATTTTTTTAGACCTGAGGCAATTTTTAAATTGTCTTTTTGTTCTCAGTTCTTAGAATAAGGCCTTTCATCTGGTAGGTGATAAATAAATGTTTGTTGGATTAGAAAACATAAAATATTTATTGAACTTCAGTTATGTGTAAAGTATTATGCTGGGAATACAAAGGGATTTAAGGAGAAAAAATATATACAAATTAAAAACTGATTCAAAATACTTCCATGAAAGACTTCCATGAACTGATGCTGAGTGAAGTGAGCAGAACCAGGAGAATACTGCACACAGAAACAAGATTATGTGATGATCAACTATGATAGACTTAGCAATACAGTGATTCAAGACAATTCCAATAGACTTTGGATGGAAAATCCATCTGTATCCAGAGAAAACTACAGAAACTGAATTCAGATAGATGCATACTATTTTCAACTTTTTTTTTTTTGGTTATTTGCTTTTTTCTTTCTCGTGGCTTTTCCTTTTTGTTTTGATTTCTTCTTTCATAATGTAACTATTATGGAAATATGTTTAAGATTACCGTACATGTATAACTTATATGAGATTGTTTGCTACCTTGGGGAGAGAGAAAAGGAGAGAAAATAATTTGGAACTTAAAATCTTAAAAAAAAATTAATGTTGAAAACTATCTTTACATGTAATTAGAAAAATAAAATAGTATTGAGAAGTATTCTGAGAAGATGTTGGAGTAAATCATTTCAAGCTATCTAGATTTTTCCCATAAACAGACCAAATTTGTACCTCATGGTAAACAAAGACTGTTGAAAATTGAAGAAGACTTGGTGCAGTCTTCCTGGTACAACCCAAAAAGATTTGAAGAAAGAACCCAGACTGGAAATTAACCTAGTGTAAGGTGCAAACACCTTCAGGCTAACTCCCCAGAAATACTAAGTAAGTATCCTTGAAGAAAGATAGTTTTGGCTGGAGCCTCAGCAGAACCACGGGAACGTTCATCTCCTGGACAGTGTGTGGAGTTGGGAGTCTGAGTCCAGTAAGACTGAGGAAACTTTAATTGATTAGGAACCCCAAATCCTACTGTGCTGTAGAGACAGGGCCCTAAGGGGGAAGGAACTAGCACACCCAGTGAGTACAGAAGCAGTGGGGTAGGAACATTGATGCCTACATGTACTTGCAAGAGGTAAAGCTCTTGGTTTGGGGTTCCAGGTCAGAGGGGAGAGCTGAAGTGAAGCTAGAAGCACCATCCCCTCTCCTCACCATTAAAGGTATGTACACTAATACTTCTCATTTTAATTAAATGGATTCCTGCCCAGAGAGAATTTATGGAAGAACTCAAAAAAGAATTTAAAATATCAAATGAGAGACATTGAGGAAAAAGTAATTTAAAAACTCCAAGAAACACAAGAAGATCATTTTTAAAAAGTTGGCCAAATAGAAAAGGAGAAATAGAGTCTTAAAGACAAAAATAACTCTTTGAAAATAAGAATTGGACAAGGGAAGTCAGTGAAGCTATAAGCAATTAAGAAATAACAAAAAAGAATATAAAGAATGAAAAAATAAGGCAGAATATGAAACACAAGAGAAACAATAGATCTGGATAACAGATCAAGAAGGGAAAAGAATAAATGGACTACCTGAAAGCTGTGACCAAAAAAAAAAAAAAGAAGAAGAAGAAGAAGAAGAACCTTGACATAATAATGCAGGCAGTAATCCAAGAAAATTGTCCTGGAGTGATAGAATAGGAGGGGAAAGTAGAAACATAAAAAATCCACTGATCACCACCTCAAAGAAATCCTTTGTGGAAAATGCATAGAAATATTATTGCCAAATTTCAAAACCCACAAAAGAAAGGGAAAATTTTGCAAGAAACAATAAAAACATTCAAATATCCTGGAACTAAAATTAGACTTGTATAGAACTTATCAGCAGCCATAATAAAAGACCATAGGTTCTGGAATTATATATACTAGCAATGAAAAGAACTCGGTCTGTGGCCAAAAATGCCGTATTCAGCAAAATTATCCATAATATTGAATGAAAAAATGGACATTCAACGAACTTGCAGAATTTCAGGACTTTCAACCAAATCCAAACTCAGTAGAAAATTTAACATATAAGAACCAATGTCAAAGATCAGTTTCAAGGAACTTAACATGTTTTTTACATGGAAATGTATACCATATGTTTAAAATCGATTTCAGCAATAATCAGCGATTGGTATCTCAAAAAAAAAAAGATTGGGGCAGAGTTAAGATAAAAATAGTAATTATGTTACATATATGAAATGCAGAGGAAGAATAGACAGGCATTAGAGGGGGATTTACAGCTCATAGTTCTGAAAATCTATTCACATTGGGAATTGTTTAAATACATACCATGAAGGGTATAGCTCCCTCCAAAATCTATAAAGAAATAAATGGAGGTTATGGGTGAAAGGCAAAAGCAAAGGATTAGGAAGAAGACAAGGGAGGGATTCATGTGTGGAAGGAGGTTAAGTTCAGAAGCATAATTAAGGCAAAGAGTTAAGAGGGATATGAAAGATATATGTGTGAGAGGAGGTGTGTGTGTGTATGTGTGTATTTATATATGTATACATAAATACATCCTTACTTAACTATAGCCTACTTGGGGAGGAGGGAAATGAAAAGGGGAAAAAAGAACAAAAGAACAACCTCCATGGAAGTAAAGAAAAGATGGCCACTAATGAATATAATTACTTCTACTATTATATATCTTTTCTTGAACTAGTAATTTATTGTTATAAATTTTGAATCTTCCCTGATTTTCTGAGTGCATGACAATGTTGTTTGTTTTCCTTTATTTGGCTTTGTCTTCCTCTTCTGTTTTTCTTTTTTTTTTTTTTAATAAAATAAATAATTTTTTTTAAAGAAAAAGGAAATACTATTGAGAATCAATTAAAAAAATATTTCCATGAATCCAATCTGGTTACTATGGACACATTCTGTTGTCATTCTGACACAAATAGCTCATAAATATCAGATAATGTATAATAATTGATAACTTAAGTGACATAGTTTATCAGTTCTGCTGGAATTCGGAGGTGGGAAAGATTATTGTTGGATAGGGAAGGGTCAGTGAAGGTTTCATAAAAATAAGACATTATGTACCAAAGAATGAATTTAAAGATTAAGAATTTAAATATAACTGAAGAGAAAGAAGAAGGTATGGCAGGTATAGGTAGTGACATGAACAAGAGTGAGGAGGTAGATCAGTACAGTTGGAATGGAGGTTTCCTCAGATAGGAATAGTGTAGTGGCAAACAAAGTTGGAAAGATAAGTTGGGGCTAGATTTTGGAGAATTTTAAAATCCAGACGAAGAACATGGATTTAAAACCACCTACCCCAAGGAAGTAAGGAAATTGGACCTTGCCCTCTTTTAACACCATTAATCAAATATATGAGACCCAAAGGAAAGAGGCTAGTCTTTCTAATGACTCCTACAAGCATTGCCTTTCTAAGAGTCAAAAATACTGGATGTTGCTATTAGTATTGAGATCTTTTAGATTCTGAAATAAACTAGAGTCACCATGTAGGGAAGAGAATTAGACTGGTTATTTATGTACTATATGGATCTTTTGTGTGTTTTCTCTATTGTTCATGGGTTCCCATGAGTCCTTTGCTGCATTTTCCTGGGAGTGAAATAAAGACTATTCTGTACTCATTTGAAAAAAAGAAAAGAAATAAATACAAGGGATTTTATCTAGTAGGCAATGGGGAGCCAAAATTGAAGAATTTTGAGCGGATTGGTGATAGGATGAACTAACATTTTAGTAAACTAAATTTGGCAATTCTTGGTAGAATAGCTTACATGGAGACGAGTTAATAGCAGCTGTTTTATAATGCAAGTGTGAGGTGTAAAGAATGTAAATTTAGTGGAAGGGGAAATAAAGGGAAAGAAGGGATGCCAGAAACATAGGGAAGAAAACAATACTACTATTCTGGCAGCTAATTGATTGTGAAATTTTATGGAAACAGTGAAAGATTAAGATCTTGATCCTGGATAATTAAGTAGGTGAGTGGACTTTACACAGGGTGGGAAAGTTATAGGGATTACAAGGATGTCATCCTTGGAATAATTTAGCTCAAAAGGAAATGATGGCATGGGATGTGGAAGAGTAAGGGAAAATAGGCATAGAACAAAAATTTTTCCCTCTGCAGCCAGAATGGTTTTTAGTCATCCTTCCTGGCTCTCAAAGGATAAAGAGAGATTATAATTTCCTAAAGTGAAGATCTAACTATGTCATTCCACTTTCAAAATACTCTAGTGGTTCCTATTATTTTTGGGAAGAAATATAAACTCATCTGCTAAGCATTGAAAGTCCTTTGTACCTAATCCCAAACTTTCTTCTCAACTTTTACATACACCTTCTTCATGTACTCCTTGTTCCAATGAAACTGGCCTTTTTATATTTCCTCAAAAATTGCATTCAATTTCCCATCTCCCTTTTTATAATGTACTTCCTTCATACCTTCACCTTTCAAAATCTCTAATCTCCTTCATGATTTAGCTCAAGAACCACCCTCTACAAGAGGCCTTTCCCAAACCGCACAGAGGCTAACGTCTTACCCCCTCAAATCAGCAGGTAGGTTTTTTATATGTGGATGTATTGAATCTATCTGTGAGCAAGGACTCCTTCGCTTTTGCCTACAAGTATAGCAGCATGATCCTCAACATAATGATGGCTCCATTTTACTTTCAAGAGTTAAACAGTCAGTGCTTTCTTTATCTTACTCTATAAAAGAAATCTACTTTTCCGATTAAAGCCATTATTGTTCTTGAATATTAATGCCCTGAATGAGCAGTAAATGGCTCATTATTATTTTCTTGATGGCAATTATGAAATCTGTAGACATATTTCATTTGGAAAAACATAGGATTTTAGTATCATAGATATCACATTCATTTTATCCTGTTTTAACAAGAAAGAAATGAAGGCCAAAACTCCAAACAGTTGGTGGTCAAACCAGAACTACAACCTAGACGGTCTGATATGGTAAACCCATAGACATAGTCATAAAGAAAAAAAATGGTACCAGACTAAGTCTGTACTCCTATCTAGCCTATTTCTTAATGGAATATTTTAAGGTATCTAGTATTAGTCTTTATTGTTTTCTAACACCTGAATTCTATCTCACATGTGAAAGCTATAGCAGATTCAAAGGACTATATAGGCAGAATCCACTCAAAACTATTGGTCCTAAGTTCCCACTAATGAGTTTAGTTTTCTTTGGTCAACCAGAAGATACATTAGTTCAAAGCAGAAGATATTCAATCAAACAGCAGAATGAAGTAAGTTGCATAAATTATTTTTTCCAAACAAATAGATGCATTCTCTCTTCGCTACCATAACCACAGTGGAGAAGAAGACATATACAGGGACTGTTCAGGGCCACAGAGCATCCATGGAAGGTCAAGCCAAGTCAACAAGCATTTATTAAATATCTTCTATAAACTGATTAGATCACAAGCATAGGGAATGTGTGTGGATAAGGAAGTGCCAATGCAGCTAGCATCTTAGATATTCCAGAACTTGTGGTGTTCTTTGGCAATATAATTGTGCTGCTCTCTGCAAAGCATGTCAGTGGAACTGCTGCTGCTGCTCTCTGTATGGCATCTCCACTAAGATGCTGCTCTCTACTCCCACCTGGTGCTCATAAAATAGCCATAATTCCCATTAAAATCATTCTGGAACTCTACTTAGCAAAACTACAAAAATTCTAGATGAAGATGAAAGGGATGAGGAAAGTTTACTCAACTCCCATAAAGACCCTGAATACTATGGAGAGTAACTCAGGAGCAAAATTGAAGAGGACTGGGGTAGAGCTTATGAAACTGCCAACTATGACCTCTCTACCATCTTCTATACCAGCTTCCAACAAAATGACTGTATTCCCTACAGTAGTATTATTTGCCTAAAGCATAAAAATAGTAATAATATTTATGTTTGAGGCTTACAAAATACTACGTATTTTAACTATTTTAATACACACAACAACCCTATGAGGTAGGTTCTATTTATTATATTCTTATATATAATATATAATTATATAATGTTTAATATACCATATAATAGAAAAGATATATTATTATAATATGTTTCATATTATATAGCATACTATATTCTATATTATTATATTATGTATTTGTCATTTGTTATTCATCCCTGAATAGCAGATTGTCATTTATGGTTAGTCTGCAGTCCTGGAAGAATTGTACAATTTCTGGTTGGACTTCATATGTGCCATGGCATGTCTTAAAATTAGGACAAAAGGAACCTGGGTAACTTTTAGAGAATGGCATATGTGTCTTTACTTTTTTTTACTGTCTGCTTTCATAGCAAAGCAACTAAGCTTCCTGCAAACCAGAGTTGTGTGTCCATTCCCCAAATCCTAGAATCTCATTCATTACATCTTGTCACAATCATTCTGAATCCCTGGAACTCATCCAACATTTCTACCATGTTCCCTTTTGAGAATCGATCAATAGATATTCCTCTATATACTATCCTCTGTATTTGGTGTTGAAGACACAAAAGCAAGAACCAAATATTCCACCCTCAAAGAGTTTAAGTTCATTGGGGGAGACAAAACATACAAATAAATACAAAGCAATCTTTGGGATGAAAAACCTGCAGAATGGGTGGATGAGAACAATTTGTTCCAGTGGCCTTGAAGGCAGTTGAAGCAAGAGCTGTGGAGTGTTTAGAGCTTGGTCAAGCATCAGACACCAAGGTCATCCACTGCATCCTGGGCCATCACCACTCATACTAACTTTTGTCCTTAGACGACTCAAGGAAGAGAATGAAGCTGATGACAGTACAACTCGCTTAAATTCAATTCACACATGAGTCAAAACACCACCCTTGATGTCACTGGTCCTCTTTGAAAACAAAGGACAAACAATAACAACTAACAACTTGGGAGAAACAAGAAAGGATTCATGTTTAAACTGAGTTTAAGAGGCAGAGATGAGGAGGGAAATCATTCCTGGATGTCATTCATCACTTAGAGTTTATTTCCTCCTATATTTATTTTTTTAAATTAAGATAGTTCTTTCTCCTTAAAAAATATTTTAAAGAAATAGCTTTTTCCTTGTGAATTCAGTCCTCTCTGGGATTGGACTATTTCTTTCCCCTTATAACTTTTCTACCCAATTTGCATAATACATTCTGAAATCTATTGTATTTGCTAATGTTTGGCTTCAGCCAGAGACTTTTTAATGTGGCTTTTGATATGTTCTTCTTTGCTACCAATGGGAATTCTTTATTGTTCAGTCACACCAGTCTCCTAAATCATCTCAGCCTTGAATTGGGTACCAAAACCAATACATCCATTTCTTAAGAAAGGCAAACCATAAATATTACCTGTTTTTAATTAAAAATCTACCCTGAAGTGCTTACTAAAACAGTAATGTATCTTAAGAATGCTTACAATAAAAGACCATTTCATACAAAGTGTTTGGTGTCATTATGTGAGCTAGAATGTTGGGAAGACAAGTGAAATGAAGTAGAAAGAAGGGAAATAGAAATAGATCAGAAGATATGGAAAATAAAAATAATAACAAAAACAACAACACTATTTATATATTTCTTTAAGGTTTGCAAAGCACTTTGTATTTTAACTTATTTGATATTGATTCATTGAATAATAATATTAATAATAGCTAACATTTATATAGTACATACCATGTTCCAGGCACTGTACTAAGTGCTTCACACATAAGTATTTTCTAATTTGAACAATATGTAGTGTCAAAGAAAGAACATTAAATTCAGAGTGAGTGGAATCAGTTTCAAATCTTGGCACAGTTCTCAGAATAACCTTGAATATTGTATTTCATTTTTCTGAACCTCAGTTTCCTGATCTGTAAAAGTTTGGGGTCAGAAGATTTTAAATTCTATGACCCTTTGTCTCAGCTTGGGAAGAAGGTAGTAAAATTCAGTGGAAGAGCCCAGGCTATAGGCAAAAGATTCTCCTGAGTAAAGATCCCAATGCTTAGCATCTGTGTGACATTGGCCAGGTCACTTACTTCCTTGAGTCTCAGCTTCCTCATTTGTAAAATGGACTAGATGACCTCTAAATTGTCTTCCATAGGTCTAAATCTATGATTCCATAGGAAAACCAACAAAAAACCTAAGCCCAGCAGGGCTAAAGTTGCATCTTAGCCATTTGCTAACTGTACCACCATGAACAAGTCACTTTGCTACTATTCAGAACCTGCTTCTTTGTATATAAAATGAAAGTCAACAACAAGCATTTATTTAGTGCCTACTGTATGCAGTTAAACTTACAGCTTCACAATTACTGAAAAGTTTAAAGGGGAAAAAAGTAATATGGAACAATACCCAAAGGGCTAACAAATGTGCATACCCTTTGAGCTAGCATTTTTTTCTTTTCTTTTTAATTAAAACTTTTTTTTTTCAAAACATATGCCTGAATAATTTTTCAACATTAACTGTTGCAAAACCTTGTGTTCCATTTTTCCCCCAGTTTCCCCCACCTCCTCCCCTAAATGGCAAGTAATCTAATCTATGTTAAACATGGTAAAAATGTGTTAAATCCAATATATGCATAGATATTTATACAATTATCTTATTGCACAAGAAAAATCAAATCAAACCAGAAAAAAAATGAGGAAGAAAGTAAAATACAAGCAAACAACAATAAAAAGAGTGAAAATCCTATATTGTGATCCACACTCAATTCCCACAGTCCTCTCTCTAGGTGTAGATGGCTCTCTTCATCACAAGATCATTGGCTTGAATTATCTCACTGATAAAAATAGCTATGTCAATCAGAATTGATCATCACATAATCTTGTTGTTGCCACATATAATGATTTCCTGGTTCTGCTCATTTCACGTAGCATCAGTTCACGTAAGTCTCTCCAGGCCTCTCTGAAATCATCCTGCTGATCGGTTCCTATACAACAATAATATTCCATAATATTTATATATCATAATTTATCTAGCCATTCTCTAACTGATGGGCATTCACTCAGTTTCCAGTTTCTTTTCACTACAAAAAGGGCTGCCACAAACATTTTTGCACATGTGAGTCCCTTTCCCTCCTTTAAGCTTTCTTTGGGATATAAGTCCAGTAGTAACACTGCTGGATCAAAAGGTATACACTGTTTGATAGCCATTTGTATATAGTTCCAAATTGCTCTCCAGAATGGTTGAATCAGTTCACAACTGCACCAACAGTGTATTAGTGTCCCAGTTTTCCCACATCTCCTCCAGCCTTCATTATCTTTTCCCGTCATCTTAGCCAATCCGAGAAATGTGTCTGAGTATCAGAGAGTAGCTCAGAGTTATCTTAATTTGCATTTCTGTGATGAATAGTGATTTAGAGTGCCTTTTTCATATAACTAGAAACAGTTTTAATTCTTCATCTGAAAATCGCCTGTTCATATTCTTTGACCATTTATCAAATGGAGAATGACTTGAATTCTTATAAATTTGAGTCAATTCTCTATATATTTTAGAAATGAGGTTTTTTTCAGAACCTTTGAATGTAAAAATGTTTTCCCAGTTTATTGCTTCCATTTTAATCTTGTCAGCATTTGTTTTGTTTGTACAAAAACTTTTTAACTTAATATAATCAAAATTATCTATTTTGTGTATAATAATGAATTCCAGTTCTTCTTTAGCCACAAATTCCTTCCTTCTCCCCAGATCTGAGAAGTAAACTATTCTTTATTCTTCTAATTTGCTTATAATATCACTCTTTATGTCTAAATCATGAACCCATTTCAACTTTATTTTGATATATGGTGTTAGGTGTAGGTCAATGCCTAGTTTCTGCTATATTAGTTTTCCATTTTCCCAGCAATTTCTGTCAAATAATGAGTTTTTATCCCAAAAGCTGGGATCTTCAGATTTGTCAAACACTAGATTGCCATAGTCACTGGCTGTTTTGTCCTGTGAACCTAATCTATTCCACTAATCATGTACTCTATTTCTTAGCCAGTATTAAACAGTTTTGATGATCGCTGTTTTGTAATATAGTTTTATGTCTCACACAGTCTAGCAATATTTCTACTGGGCCTGTATCCAAAAGAAATCATAGAAAAGGGAAAAGGACCCACATGTGCAAAAATGTTTGTATCAGCCCTTTTTATAGTGGCAAGGAACTGGAAACTGAATTGATGCTCATCAGTTAGAGAATGGATGAATAAGTTATGGTATGTGAATATTATGAAATATTGTTCTGTAAGAAATGACCAGTAGAATGATTTCAGAAAGACCTGGAGAGATTTACATGAACGGTTGCTAAGTGAAACAACAAGATTATATAATGATCAATTCTTATGAACATCGCTCTTTTCAACAGCGAGGTGATTCAGGCCAGTTCCAATGGACTTGTGATAGAGTGAGCCATCTACACCCAGAGAGAGAATTGTGGGGACTAAGTATGGATTATAACATAGTATTTTCACTTTTTTGTCGTTGTTTTCTTAATTTTTGTTTTCTTCCTCATTTTTTTCTTGGATTCTATGGATTATAACATAGTATTTTCACTTTTTTGTTGTTGTTTTCTTAATTTTTGTTTTCTTCCTCATTTTTTTCTTTTTAATCTGATTTTTCTTGTGCAGCCTAATTGTGGAAATATGTATAGAATTGCACATATTTAACATATATTGGATTACTTGCTATCTAAGGAAGGGGGTGGAGGAAAAGGAGGGAGAAAAAAATTGTAACACAAGATTTTTCAAGGATGAATGTTGAAAACTATCCATGTATATATTTTGAAAATAAAAAGTTTTAAAGAAAAAATAAGTTAAAAATGCCTAGAAAAAAGAGTGCACATTCTAAACATGACAGTCTATGGAAGACAGGAGACAGCTAAAGGCAACTAGGAAATATAGTGGGTAAAGTTCTAGACCTAGAGTCAAGAAGAACTAAGTTCAAATTCTTTCACAGATACTTACCAGCTTGTGATCCTGGACAAGTCACTTCATCTCTGTTTGCCTCAGTTTCCTCATCTATAAAATGAAGATAATAATAGTACCTATCTCAGGGTTTTTGTGCAGTTCAAATTGTGAAAAGCTTAGCACATTCACTGACACAGAGTAAATGTTGTATAAGTGTTGTATATTATTAGCTATCTTTATTAACGGCAATGAGGAAACTCCTGAAGCTTCTAGAATACAGCAGTGAGAGTCATATTCATACTTTAGGAATATCAATTTAGCAGCTTCTTTTGCAGAAGATGAATTGGATTCAAGAAATGATGTGGCAAAAGAATGAATGAAATATGACACCTGACTGGATATGACAATAGGAAGATGAGAGAAAGGAAAGGATCAAGAATGATTGTGAATTTGCAAATTTGGATGTTTGAAAGAATAGTATAATCTGTCCCACCCCCACCATAAATAGGGAAATTAGGAAAAGGGGCAATGTTTTTGGGGGGGGTGTTTGTTTATTTTGGGGGAGGGGATAGTGAGTTCTGTTTCTGATATATAGAGATCATTATGACCACTAGACATCCAGGTGAAGACATTAAGAAAGCAGTTGATAATATGGAACTGGAATTCAAGGAAAAAATAAGATTCCAAATAGAGAGATTATTTTAAATAGGAATGAGGTAGAATAGTTTCGGTAAAGCACCTACTATGTGTTGAGCACTGTGCTAAACACTGAAGATTCAGAAACACAAATGAACAATCTCACACTCAAAGTGTATGCGTTCTTCTGGAGCAGATAGGAAGATGTGGAATTTATTGTTATTTAATGGTGTCTAACTCTTTGTGATCCCATGGACCATAGCATGCTGATACTGTGCATGGCATTTTTCTTGGACAAGATGATGGAAAATTTGCTATGTCCTTCATTGGATTCAGGCAAACACAGGTTAAGTGACTTGCCCAGAATCACAGTTAGTAAATATTTGAGGCCACATTTGAATTCTGGTCTTCCTGACTCGAGGCCCAGAATCCTATTTCATTGAGTCATCTACATATCCACAAATAAGTGTAGTATGAGAAAAACTGAAGAGATAATGAGCACTAATAATAAGAGTTGGGGGGTAGGGGGAGAGGGAGTTGGAGGAGATGTTACAGTAAACCAGGGAAGACATCATAGAGGAGGTAGCATCTGATCTGAGCCTTGAAAGAAAATAATGACTCAATGATTCTAAAATGTGGAAGGGGTAGATTCCATGAATAGGAGACAGATAAAGTGAATACATAAAAGCAGGAAATGGAGACCAGAATGGAGCATAGAACAACTAGCTAATAATCCAATTTGCATAGAAGAAAGAGTTTGTGAAATATCAAGGAGTAGCAGAAAAAGTCTGAAAAGTCATGAAAACATGGGTGGAAGACAGACTGTGGAAATCCTAAAATACCAGGCTGAACAATTGATAATATTTTATTCTGTAGACAATGGGAAATTTGAGTACAAGGATGACATGGTCAGACCTGTATCTTATGGGAGATTTTTCTGCCATCTATGTGGAGGATGGATTGGAGAAGTAGGAGACTAAATATAGGGAGATCAAATAAGAATATTATAATAATAAAAGCAAAAGGTGATAGGAAACTGTACTAAATCTCATGAATCCTGACTTCCAGTCGTTTCTGTTATAACAGTGATTTTCTGATCCTTATTACCTGAAGTCCAGATCTATTATATTCCACTCTTCTTTCAAGTCTCTCTGGTTCCTTTATGAGGTTGGGTGGTTTCTGGTGCTAATGGTTCAAACTACTGATAATTATGCAACCCCAATTTTGAGAGTTCAAGTATCCCAAGTTCCATTTAATAATTTAATAGTAAGATTAGCTTTTATAAAAGAATATTTAATTTAAAGATTTTTTTAAGATAGTTTTGTAAGAATATGCAAACATTGCCCCTAATCCCTAGAGAGCTATGATCCTACCATAGCACCTTAGTCCTGGGAAGGGGAAGATTTGGTTTATAACTCAATTCATTTTCTCTATAGCATTAGTCCTACTATTTTCCAAATTCAAATTATGGAAAGCAGCTTGTATCCTGGGACCCATTGCCTGGAATCTTGAGCTCTAAGGTTTTCATTGCTGGAACTCACAGTCTAGGATGCTATTCCCTGCACATAGAATTAAAAATTTCCTGCTCAAACAAACAAATCCAAAACACTAAATCTCTTTCTTGGGGCCCCAGAGAAAAAATAGAGGGGAAAGGTAGCTCTTCCCTACCCAACTTACTACCTGGCATACCTGCTGTGAGTGAAGGAGTCCTTCACTCTTCAACCCACTGGAAAGAGCAACTCTGCCATAGGTAGATTTATGTTGGAATCCTTACAAAGTATTAAGTCATTAGAATTGATAGAGACAATAATTATCTAATTTAGCATGGTTCAGTATGATTGATCTGATCCTACAAGGAGATGTTATACGCCAGAATTTGAAACAAGATACTAAGTGGAATTGAGGAGACAGTGTTTAAATCTAGTTTAGAATTTATTTAATCCTACAACAAATAATGGTTTCCCACTGATATAATTATTGGTGTGTACTCAGTGTACAGCATATAAGCAAGAAGCTCTCAGAGCCAGGGACAGAAGCCCACTCTCGGAGGCGGAGACAGATTCATTCCATATTCCACTTTTGTGCTGGCTGGAGACATTTGGAGGGAGCTAGGGGCTGAAGCTCAAGACTTTGAAGGGCACAATAAAGGACTGGATTTTAACTCCTGGCTGTATTTGGGGTGATTATTACTCTGAACCAAACTAAGGCTTCCTCCAGAAAACCTCCCCAAGAAACTGCTCACAGAGAACCATCATATATTATAAAAAAGAAGAGAACACCACAGATTTAGAAAAACAGCAGCCAGTTCTGGCTACTCAATCAATGAAAAGAGAGAAGTCCTACTCAAGTGGCAGGTCAAGAGAAAAAATCTCCCAGTAAATATTAGTTGTTTTTCCCATGAGTCCCTTTATCATTGGTGATCAGGACATTGCTCAAAACCCCATTTTTCATCTTGATTTATATCTTGCCACTGGATCCAAATGGCTCTTGAGGGGAAAGTAAGGCAAGTGACCTTGCACAGCCCTTCCTCACTTAAATCCAATTGCAAGTCATGGAATCACCTCCCTGAGACCATGGTCCTCTTCAAGAATGAAGGACAAACATTATGCTATTGATTTTCTTTCCCTGAGACTGCACACTTCTTGAGGACAATACTGAGTTTTGTTTGACCGTGTTATTAAAAAAATTCTATAGTTTCATAGTGTATAACACACTTCAGGTGTTACAGCATCATCATATTGGGAAGAGCTCTTGTTTCCTACCCCATGTCTAAAAGAAGAGAAAACATGACTTAAAAGTCTGAGTATACAATGGGAGGCAGGCAGAAATTTTGAATGTTTTGTTCTGATTTAGCTCATCCTTTACTGTGGTTCTTCCTACAAGTCTCCCTAAAATAATTCCTGCTGAAGGAGTGACTGCTCATTGAGTGACCAATTTGACTTGATACCTCATCACCTACATCACTTTCACCGTAATACTTAAGGTTAGCGAAGCACTTTATAAATACATGAAGTAAATGCCGCAGCAGCTGAGTGGTGCAGTGGATAGAGCATCGGCCCTTTAGTCAAGAAGACCTGAGTTCAAATCTGACCTCAGACACTTAACACTTCCTAGCTGTGTGACCCTGGGCAAGTCACTTAATCCCAATTGCTTCAGCAAAAAAAGAAAGTAAATTGTTATGGGCCAGAACTTTGAACTTGAAACAAGGATTCTTACAAGGAGTTAAGTCAGTGGAATTGATAAAGACAATGGTAGTTCAGTACATGTATTTGGTACTTAATATAATTCCACCTATAATAATGGCGTATATTACAGCCAATAAGGATCGGACAGATTCATTCCATCTCTGGTCAGACTCTTGGTGGCTCTCCTGGGGGACCGAGAGGCTTGGATTCAGAGCTAGAGAAGGCAAGCAGACTGCAGGTGGGAGCTCAAGCTCTCGGAGCCAAGGAAAGAGAGATTAATTTCCATTTTCATCAGCCTTATGGTGGCTGGCCTGTCTTCCTGCATTTTCTCCACTGAAATCAACTCCCCTCTGAAGGCCAAGAGAAAGCTAGCTGAGCACCAGGTGAAGGAGACAATAAAGACTTTTGGACTTTAACACCTGGCTATTCTTATGGTGATTATTCAACTGAAACGAAGGCAGCTGCTCCAGAACCCTGGAGAAAACCTACCAAGAACATTACACTAAATGCTATTATTTTCCCCCTTTTTACAAATGAGGAAACCGGCAAACTGAGGTTACATGACTTGCCTAGAGTCACACAGCTAGGAAGTGTCAGGTCTTCCTGACTTCAGGTCCCGAACCAGGTCCAGGTTCTACCTTCTTCACCAATTAGTTGTCTCAACATGTCTGAGGACCCTTTGTGACAAACACTATCAGCACTATATTTCCTATCTCACAAAACATTTATTTAGGAGATTTAGCCATTAGAGGAAAGAAGAAATTCCCTTTGCCCTGGGTGGTTGACAGAATAATTTTAGGAATTTCATTTCAAATCTATCTTAATTAAGCAAGCCATAGGATTATGAGTAAAGCACTGATTCTACATGATATTAGGGTCTCATGAAAGAATCAGGACTAGTTTCACTTCAATTCAACAACTATTTATTAAAAAAAGACTACTACTACACATGTGAGGCATTGAGAATATCAAGATAAAACTGAAGCTTATATTCTAGAGTGTGATGACTGAGTTAGCACCCTGGATACCTTAGAATAAGCCAGAGTCAGGATCAACAAAAGTCCTTGGTCTTTATTCTTGGTCTTCAGGGGTAGAAGTGAAGGGAATGGATACAGGATCTCCATGACCTTCCTTTTCCACCTCCACCACCAAAGTGATTCTGGCTTGTCTTACTCTACCCCCTAATCCTTCCCACAATTCTCTGTATACATCAAAAGATTGAGCCAGCCCAGAATAGTGGGAAGAGCCATTTCCCAAGCATATGCTAATAGCGTATTGTCCAATTGGAAATTAGCCTTAAGTGCTCAGTTGTCCTACCTCAGTGCATCAACTCAGAGTTTCAGCCCTTTACAACAGAGGGTTTCCACAAATATACAGATTATGCAAACACAAGATAGATCATTTGAGGAGAGAAAACTTACATCTTGCTAAGATAGGGAAAGATTTCTTTTTTTTTTCTTTTTTCTTTTAAATAATTATAACTTTTTATTACCAGAACCCATGCCAGGGTAATTTTTTACAACATTATCCCTTGCACTCACTTCTGTTCCAATTTTTCCCTCCCTCCCTCAACCCCCTCCCCCAGATGGCAAGCAGTCCTATACATGTTAAATATGTCACAGTATATCCTAGATACAATATATGTCTGTAGAACCAAACAGTTCTCTTGTTGCACAGGAAGAATTGGATTCAGAAGGTAAAAATAACCTGGGAAGAAAGACAAAAATGCAATCAGTTTACACTCATTTCCCAGTGTTCTTTCTTTGGGTGTAGCGCTTCTGTCCATCATTGATCAATTGAAACTGAGTTAGCTCTTCTCTTTGTCGAAGAAATCCACTTCCATCAGAATACATCCTCATACAGTATCATTACTGAAGTGTATAATGATCTCCTGGTTCTGTTCATTTCACTTAGCATCAGTTCGTGTAAGTCTTTCCAAGCCTCTCTATATTCATCCTGTTGGTCATTTCTTTTTTTTTTTTTTAATTTTAATAGCCTTTTATTTACAAGTTATATGTATGGGTAACTTTATAGCATTGACAATTGCCAAATCTCTTGTTCCAATTTTTCCCCTCCTTCCCCCCATCCCCTCCCCTAGACGGCAGGATGACCAGTAGATGTTAAATATATTAAAATATAAATTAGATACACAATAAGTATACCTGACCAAAACGTTATTTTGCTGTACAAAAAGAATCAGACTCTGAAATATTGTACAATTAGCTTGTGAAGGAAATCAAAAATGCAGGTGTGCATAAATATAAGGATTGGGAATTCAATGTAATGGTTTTCAGTCATCTCCCAGAGTTCTTTCGCTGGGCGTAGCTGGTTCAGTTCATTACTGCTCCATTAGAACTGCTTTGATTTATCTCATTGCTGAGGATGGCGGGTCCATCAGAATTGATCATCATATAGTATTGTTGTTGAAGTATATAATGATCTCCTGGCCCTGCTCATTTCACTCAGCATCAGTTCATGTAAGTCTCTCCAGGCCTTTCTGAAATTATCCTGCTGGTCATTTCTTACAGAGCAATAATATTCCATAACATTCATATACCACAATTTACCCAACCATTCTCTAATTGATGGACATCCATTCATTTTCCAGCTTCTGGCCACTAAAAACAGGGCTGCCGCAAACATTTTGGCACATACAGGTCCCTTTCCAATAGGGAAACATTTCACTGTAGGAGGTCGGTACCTCCTTGAAATTGGCCTTGAAGATAGCTACGAGGTTAAGAGGCCAAAATGATCTCAGAGTTCCTGTACAACTAAAATGAGATAATTAATATATCTTACACCTCTAAGTTCTTAGGGTTCTTGGGACCTTGGATAGAGAGCTGTCCAACCCTGTCACCTTACAGATGGGGAAAAGAGGCCCAGAGAAGTGAGGTGATTTGTTAAGTATCATACAATCAATAAAAATCAGAGCTGAAATTCAAGCTTAGTGTCTTTTCCAAAATACCATGCAAATATACAGAAAGTGGTTTGCAAATGTTAAAATGCTATCAAAATGCTCACTATTCATATCATCATTAGCTTCACTGATCTCTAGTTGTTTTTATTTTTATGTTTTGTCCTGGTTTCCTCTGGAGAAGTTTTAGCCAAATTTAATTCAAGTGCTTCCACACTTAATGTCTTCACAATTCAGCTACTCCATGACATCAGAAGGAAAGTTCTGAATTTGTGAATTCCAATTAAAAAGCCAATCTGGCAGCTGCTGCCTGAGAGACCAGAAGGCAGTGGGAGACTGTAGAAAGCAGAGGGTTTTTTTCCGTTGACCTCATCTTGCCCTTTGGGAAAGCCAGTTTAAGTTGGTTAGAAGCCTTGTGGCTGCTCATCTTCCCCAGCCATTACTTCCCACCCAGAAATGTGTCCTGGACCACATAAGATGAATGAAAATCTACATTGCTCTTCCTTCAAAGCATCTGCCTGCTCTCCAAGTCATGCACTAGCTCTCCTACTAATTAGAGCAGAACAAAATGTGCTGGGGTTTTTTTTTCTCTTTTGGTAGAAAATTGAAAACCCAGAAACTATCCTTCTCTAACTTTCTCCCACCCTTTTGATATGGCCTAAGGAGGGTGTGGGTAGGAAATAAATTTATTCATATTTCAGGGCAAAATAAAGAAAATATCAAGATGTTAATCAGATTCTCAACCTCCTCCTCCCTCCAGAGGCAAAGAGTCCCACTGAAAGGAAGGTAATAGGGGGGGTCCCCAGATCAGAATAATCAATATTATTGTTACCTGCCTCCTTAAGTGAAAATCTTTACACACTCACACACATACACACACACACAATTACACCCACATTTGGGGGTTTCCAAATACATTACAGACAAATGTTTCTTAAGTGTTCATTATCAGTAATGTTATTTTGGCAATTGGATTCATTTTTTCCATCACCTCAGTGCATGTTTTCTAAAAACTCCCAATGGTCTCTGTAAAGGATTAAATCACCATAGCTGGCATTTATTCAACCACTTTAAAATGCCAAATAAAGGGGCTTTCCAATAACTCTGTGAGAGAGAGGAATGATAGGTGTTGTATTCATTATTTTACAAGTGAGGAAACTGAGATTCAGCGTAAAGTAACTTACTGAGAGTCACATAAAGAGTCACATAAGTGTCAGAAACTGGATTTGAACTAAGTCTTCCTGATTCCAAGAACTACTCACTAGCCACTATAGTGCTGCTTACTATAAAGGCCAAATCAACAATGAAGCTGATTTTCTTAAATGAAGCTAAAAGTATTAATTAAGCAATTACAATGTGCCAGGCACTGTGCCAGATGCTGAGGATACAAGAACAAATAATGGGAAAAAAAAATCTCTCTTCTCAAGGTATTTATGTTGTATTGCAAGAGACAAGTAAATATATAAGTGTATATAGAGTAAATATAAAAAGAATAAATACAAATAAATTACTAGATAATTAAAAACATGGTAGTCATAAGGGAAAACATTAACATTGTGGAAGAGGGTTATAAAGCATCTTTCCCCAAAACAACCTGGCAAGATAAGTAATGAAAATATTATTTTCTCCATTTTACAGAAGAAATTGAGTGAGAAGTCAAATAGCTTACTCAAGGACATAGACCTAATAAATGTCAATGCTGAAATGCAAAGCCAGTTCCTCTGATCCCAAGTCCAGGTACTACTCATTCTGCTATACCAGAATGTCTCCTTGAAACAAGTACAATGCCTACTGCTTACTAATTACAGCTCAAGCCAATTAACTTAATTTAGAGAACTACAAGTGAATGGTGAAGACATCTGAATTTGCAACCCTCAATTAATCTTCAAAAGCCACACGCAGACATCTGTCATCTTTCCACCCAAACAAACAAATCTTTCCAGATTTATATGTCTTTCCTATTTTCTCCTAATGAGGAAGGATAGTTATTAGGGGGAGGGGCATTTAATTGAAGGTGGCAAGGTGGTCATCAAGTGATGATAGTAACCTGAGGCAATAAGGAAAGTGGAGTGATTTAACAGAGATTAGTGACATTTATTGAGGGATACTGGAGATTCACTGGAGAAGGAAATGGCAAACCACTTCTTTATTTTGCCAAGAAAACCCCCATGAACAATATGGTCCACCAGGTTACAAAGAGTTAGATAGAATTGAACAATGGAACAATGACATGGAGGAGTAGCCCAGTACCATCAGGATAGTCTCCCCCACTTTCACCCTTCCCCTTTTAAATTCATCAGTCATTCAATTCTGATTCATGCTTAATTAAGAAACATAGCTCTCTATCTCTCGTGTAAATATTGTCAGAGAGGTAGCTATAAAACCAGGTTGATCCAAAGAGGTGTATTTCAATCAATTGTTATTTAAGCCACTCTAGGCTTTCTCTCCAGGAGTAGATTTCCTAGCTTGAAGTCTAAATCAATGAAGAGCAGTTCAGTGGAGAGTGATCGGAAAATGGAAAATATTTCTAAACTTTCCAGGCAGGTCAGGGAAAGCAGAATGGCCTGTTGTGGCAGTGGACACTATAAAACCTTACCAAGTATTCCATGTATACAGTAAGATATCCCAGAGGAATGCAAGATTTGCACTTTCCATACAGCACATGAGGCTTTCATGGGATATCAGATTTTGAGCAGGTGGGGAAGAACCTTAGAGGCCCAGAAAGAAAGTCACTAACCTAAAGTTACTTAAGTAATAACCCACAGCCCTGGGGTTTGAATTTAGCTCCTATGATTCCAAAATCAGCACTTTTCCATTTACAAAAACCTGGGGTAGCACAGAAAAATTGGGAGGCACACCTAGGTCTGAGCATTAACTGCTCTGAGGGTAGCTCCTTATGTGATCTTGGCTAAATCATGGCTTTGGGCCTCAGGTAACTCTTGCAAAATAGGCTCATTATCAGCTCTATGACCCTATTAATGCCTTCTATCCCTCCCTGGATCTGTGAATTCCTTCAAATAATAATTCGGGATTCAGAAAAGCAGTAATCCTGCAAAAGTGAAAATTGCTTGTTTGTGCAGGATTCAATAATAGAGAACAACAAATCTTGTGGGATGGGCTGGAGACTTCCAAATGATCTGAAGCATCTTTTCTTTCTTACTAAAGCAAAATAAATAAATAAATAAATAAAAGGCAATGGGAGCAATGAACAGCATTGCTCTGTTGCATAGTTATCAAAGAGAAATCAGCGTCCAGATTTAAGTTCTATCTGCTTTTTGTTTGTCCTAGAATGAGGTGGGTTTTTTTCCCTTTTAGCATCCTGTCCAATGTGTATGGAAAGAATCATATTAGGTTAAGAGCTTTGAAATTATATGTAAATGCCTTATGTGCTCAATTGAAAGCATTTACAAATTCTCAAAATTTGTCCTATAGGAGCGTGGGAGAGGGAATTCTCTTAGGAAATTGAGGTGGAAAAGGGAAGGGAGGTTGAGTAATAGTTTTTGATGGGATCAGAAATGTTCCTTCTACATATTAGCTGTGGGAGTCATAGCCATGTTTCCTAACCCCTCAGAGCTTCAATTTCTTCTTAAAATGAAAATAATAATATGATAGTACCTGAGGTTTAAATGAGATGATGTTGGTAAAATACTTTGCAAACCTTGAAGGATATATAAATGACTTATCTTTTTTTTTTAATTTAATAGCCTTTTATTTACAGGTTATATGCATGGGTAACTTTACAGCATTAACAATTGCCAAACCTCTTGTTCCAATTTTTCACCTCTTACCCCCCACCCTCTCCCCTAGATGACTTATCTTTCTCCTTAAGATAAGATGCCAATTTAGATCTTTCTCCTCCCCCCATATTAACCCAATGTTTTCTCTTCACTTTCTTGTTGCCCTTTGGTCCGGGTAGAGTATCTACTGCCTCAGGCTTGATAGCATGAGAATTTAGTGCACCAGCTTAAAATTAGAGCTTCAGAGTGGGAGGGGAGGAAGAGGTACCTGGCAAAAATGGTGACAGAAAGAAGCAGTGGAGCCCAGCTCTTTCCCACAACTACTCCAACAAAAGAAGAGCATCAAAAAGCCAAAGGAAATGACAGTGGATCATTTTTCCAGCCCAAAATCATGGGGAGAGAGAAAGTGTATCTCACAAACAAGTGTTCAGCTCTGTCATTCTCACCCCAGAGCAGAATCTCAGACTCAGTCCAAGATTAAGTGACCAGGACATGACTGCAGATCAGAAGTCTTACATTTCTGTCCCTATGAACCTGCAGAGCCTTCCAGGTAGCTAACATCATTTGGTGCTACCAACTATTTTTTTTTTTTTTTTTTTTGGTGCTTCAACCAAGGGCAAGCCTGCGTTTTGCCCAGAGCCAAAGAGGTAGGAGCAGGGCCTGAAAAGCTTAGACTAGGGAAGTGGAGAGTATATTGCAACCTACATCAGAATGCTTAGGATCCAATGAAATTTGCAGCTTTTAGCCTTAATCTCTCCTGAGGTCCTTGAAGAACACAATATGTAATTCCCAGAAAACATCAGGAGCCCAGATAATACAGATTAGGCTCACCCAGTAATCCCTCCAGAAATTCCAACATCTAACCCTAACACTAAAATCTAATTCAGGAATTAAGATTGGGAAATTAAATATACAAACAAACAAACAAACAGCAACAAACATGAGTTGAATAGCTAATAGCTATTATGAAGGTAGAGATTTCTAAAACCCATTATATTTATCTACTTTATCTGTCCAAAGGCTAAATAACCTTCATATATTATGAGTTCATCAAATTTCCAAGATGTTAAGACAAAAGTAAAACACAAGTCATCCACTACTCCCTCCTCAACTTTGGGGAATAAATAAGTAATTATCTTTTATCTCATTAGTATGGCCTGCTCTCCCCACAGGCTCCCTCCTTGTAGATCATCTAGTGATGATCATCTACTACTACTAGTAGTAGTAGATAAGTCTTAGCACCCTTAGGTAAGTGATCTTGTGATCTACCTAGAGTTACATAACTAAGAGGTATCAAAGCTGGAATTAGAACCTAGGTTTCTTGCCTAAATGTATAAGCCTACCACTTTATCCTTTATATTACTTCTTCCCCCAAAGAAAAAGGTCCTGTGTTTCTACTGATGATCAGTTGACTTAGAAATCTATTCAACTCTAATTTCTTAATTTTTTTAAACTACGCTTATCTCTCCTGTCTTGGCTTCTGCTCCAGCTGAAGATAAAACTTATCTTGTATCTCTTTTTCCTCCTCACTCTCATACTTCTAAGTCTTAGTTCAGAACTGAGCTGTTAGACTCAGCCCAAGCGTTGACTACCTAATCAAATCCAAATTCTACAAATCTGACTTATCCGACTCATCACCAAGCAAATAATATCAATACATAATAATCCTGGTCGAACATGAGCCCTAATGCTTATAACCCTAATCCTATTTATTGCAACCACAAACCTTCTTGGTCTCCTCCCTTACTCATTCACCCCGTACTACACAACTCTCAATAAATATCAGTAGGTTCTTCTAGTACCTTAGGAAGCATAACTCTTGGTGGGAATACAACAAATGCCCAGTGATATGTGAGTCTCAGACTACAGAATAGAGAAGATGTAGCTGGCTCCTTGCCCCTAGGAATATATGCTTAAAGGAAGCCATTATAAGTTTCAAAGTGATTTGAAGTCATCCATGACATAACCTTCAAAGATTACAAGAAATCAGGAGGGAGAGAAGAAGCCTTTAAGAAAATGCCTCCAAAGAGGAATACCATTCTGACAGCTTTGCTTTTATAGGTACATTTAAGATGATTCAAACTGTCATCTTTTCCAGTAAGGGTTTGTTTTAATTATACAAGTATTGAATATTTTTCAAGATAAGAATGTAAGTAAAAAATTTACTATGTGTTGTTTATCCTTCAAACTACTACAATATAAAATCATCGTTGAGCTAGGGAGGAAATATGTAAACCTCATGTATTGAGTAACAGGGAATTCTAATGCCCCCATCTGACAATGACTCCTTTAAAGGGCTAACAAAGATGCTTTATGACTTCAAATATTGCAGATCTGGGATTTGTCTGGGGGAAATGAATGATAAATATTAAAGAAATGTCAATGAAGAGAACAAGTGAAAATGGGCAAACCATATGGATGGGTCAATTTTAAAGCTAATGAGGTTTGTTTTGGTTTGGTTTGGTTTTTGGTCGTAAGACCAAAAAGAAATAAAATGGCAGATTCAATTCCATTTGCCTAACATTAATTGATCTCCTACTATGCTATTTAATTTCTCTGGTCTTCAGTTTCCTAATTCGTGAAATGAGAATCTATTAGGTAATCTCTAGGGTCCTTTTGCAGCTCTAAATTAAGATCCTGAGGGCAGGACAGGCTGCTAGGAGATCAAAGAACAAAACCAAAAAGAAGACAATTTCTACCTTCAAATAGCTTACATTCTACCACGGAGACACAGCATGTATATAGGTGAAAGTATCAGATACAAAATAGCAAGGAGACAGGAAATGGAATGCCTTGGTGTGTAACAGCTATTACGTTAAGAGAGAAGAATGAAAACTAGGTAATATTCAGTATTTATATGGCACTTTAAGGTCTGCTTTGCATGTGTTATCTCCTTTGTCCCTTGTAAAACCCTGTGAAATTATTATCCCCGTTTTACAGATAAGGAAACTGAGGATGAGAGATTGAATTATTTTTCCGGGGTCACAGAACTACAACATATTTGAGGCAGGATTAGAACTTACGTTTTTCTAACTCTGAGTCCAACACCCTATCTGTGTCCTGGGTAAATGGAGATATAGTTAGGGAGGGAGGGAGGGAAGGATGGAGGGAGAAAGAAAAAGAAAAAGAGAGAGACAGAGACAGACAGAGAGTCAGAGAGAGACAGAGACAGGGACAGAAAGACAGACTGAGAGAGACAGAGAGAAAAAGACAGAGATAGAGACAGACAGAGACAAAGAGACAGAGATACAGAGACAGAAACAGAGACAGAGAGGGGGAGAAGAGGAGATGACAGGACAAAAGAGGAGAGAGAAGAGAGAGAGAGACACACAGAGACAGAGACAAACAGAGAGACAGAGGAGAGAGAGCCAGAGGCAAAGACAGAGATAGAAAGGAAGGAACTAAGAAAGTTAGAAGAAAGAGATATAAGATGGAGAGAGACAGAGACAGAGAGAATTAGATGGTTGCATGGATAGTTAGAACCAGACAGATAAAAAAAAATGATAAAGCATTTAAATGCCCACTCTATGACTCTGGGGATAAAACAATAAACAAACAAATCAGTCCTTCCCCTCAAAGAACTTAATTTGGCAGATGGTTAGGGTTCATGGAAAATAAATATAAAATATTTGAAAAGGTAGATTGAAGTCAGATTGCAGAGAGTTTGAAATGTCAACCTGAAAAGGTTGTATTTTGCTCTGGATGAATAGGATTCACAATGGAAAAAGAAAGAGGAAGTTATTTCAGGAATATATAATAGCATGGAAATATGAATGAGCCAAGGATGACTATAGAACAGGATGACGTAGCTCCTGCTCTAAGGGTTGCAATTTCTTTGAACAGAGGATATAAAGAAAAAGATATAGCACTGTGTGAGAAACCCCACAGAACATGGAGCCAGGAAGTTTGGATTTAGAACCTTGTTCCGGTACCTGTTAGTTATGTGACCCTAATTCTCAATTTTCTCTACTCTAAAATGAGAATGATAAAATTCCCATTATTTATATCATAAAGTTGTTATTAAGGAGGCCTCCTGTAAATTTTAGGGACCATAGAAATTTGAGTAATTAAAACCTGTGAAAAAAGACGTTTGACATAGTAGATAAAAGGATGAATTTTGAATAAAAAAAAAAGACCCTGGGTCTAAAGATTAAAACATTGATTGACTGAGTGACTCTTTCTCAGCTCCAGTTTTCACATCTGTGTAAAATGGGGATAGCATCCAAAAGAGATAATGCATGTAAAGCACTTTATAAACCTTATTATATGGATTCAAGTCTTGCACATCCAAACTCTGTGACCATGGATAATTTAACCTCTTAGTGCTTCCAGGCAAAGAACAGATGATTTGCTAATCTATATTAATGAAGGGAGTTTCCATACCAGTTTCTCTGCACTGCTTAAATAAAAGATCTAGAACAAAACAAAATAAAACTCAAAAATGTGAAAAAGGGACAAGACTACATATCAATCAATAAGCATTTTTTTAAAGATATATTTTGTGCCAGGAAGTCCCAAGTGCTGGGGGGATAGAAGACAAAAGCAAAAACAATCTCTGCCCTCAAGGAGCTTACATTCTGATATAAACTGTAGGAATAATTATAGATAAGATGGTTTATAATTGTAAGATTCAAATGAGATATTCTGTATGTTCTGTGATTCTGTTGGAATGTCTGATGTTAAATGGAGATTCTCAGTAAGCTTCATATAGGACCACCACTTCGCAAAACTGAGAATGCCTACCCTCAAATAAACTGAGGTAAAAATAAGACAATGGAAATTGGTCAGCTATTGGCTAAATACAGAGAAAAATCCAATCTCTCGACAACAACTTGTTATTATCTATCATTTCTGCTTGGAAAAAGCCCAATGATGATTCATACCTGAATGAGCCACCACTAGACACATTGTAGATGTTCATTACCAAAATAAACAAAAGAGTAGAAATCATGATTAGAGAATTGAGGAATTCACTCTCTCCATTCTCACACCATGGTGTCTGAAATCTACAGGCAACAAAGGGATTAATTCTTGTGATCTCCTTCAACTCTACTCTTGATGGGATGTATGCTCATCCTGAAGCTATAGCTTCTGCCAAAGGTCTGATAGCTAAGATATTAGGGTGCTGGCATCAATACAGTATATAAGAACAAGAGTCATTCCTCAATAAATGAATTGTCAAAGGATATGAACAGGAGAAAAGAAATATAAGCTATTGGCAACCAAAGGAAAACTTCAAATCAGTAGCCATAAGAGAATCTATGGTGTTCCTGTGTTTGAGAGAGAGACAGAGACAGAGAGAGAATGGGGGAGAGAGATAGAAATAGAGAGGGGGGGAAGGGGAAGAAAGGGAGAAAGGAAGGAAAAGACAGAAAGAGACAATGAGAGAGAAAAGAAGAAGAAGAAGAAAAGAAAAAAAGTAGAAGGAAAAGAAGGTAGAAGAAAGAAGAAAAAGAAAAGAAAAATGAAGAAGAAGAAGAAGAAGAAGAAGAAGATCTCATGTGATATAATTTTTTTTTAAATGTGGGACTTGGGAGACCTGAATCCAAACCTATCTTTGCCATTCACTAACTCAACTGAAGTGATCTCAACTGAAGTCCCTTCTAAGCTTTAATTTCCGTACAGTGAGGGAGATGGATTCATGTCCTGTGGGTTCTCTCAGCATAAAAATTCAGCAGTTCCATGATTCTATAAATAGGGAATATGAGTTAAAGGTGAGAGGCACTGGCTAGGAATAAGAAAACTGGGATTGCTTCCCAGAACATAATTTTTTTCCCACTTCCCCATGTGACCTTGGATAAGTCACTGATGTTCCTCAGGTCCTTGTGTCTTCATTGATATAATGAGGTTAATAATATCCTCTACCTATCTCCTAGGGATATTGTCAGAATTAATGAGATAATGTCTCCTGCTGCTAGTTCCTCCAAAGGAAGGCACTATTAAATATCAAGTAAAGCATGACTGTTCACTGTGTCTAGCTTTTCAGATGCTAATTAGCAAAAGAGATAAAGTGGGTTATCTACTTTACATCCCTATCTTCTATTCTCTCCTCTTTTATCTTGTCCTTTACCTTCATATTTTGTTCTTACTAATTCCAATTATGAACAAGAAAATGAATAGATCTAAGATTTTTCTTTTAAATTACAAAGAAGCACACATCCTTTAGGAGTATAATTGGTCATAAGAAAATGAAATTAATTTTTTTCATTCATTTTACAGAGCTCTTACTAGGGGGTCCAATAAAATGCCGACACCTTGAGGGCAAGGACTATTTGGGGGTTTTTAATACTAAATTCCCAGAACTTAGCACAGACATTGAGGAGGAAACAAAAGTGGATAAAATGGCATCCTGCCTCTGATCCCAATAAACCAATAAGCTTTTACTAAGCATCAATTAGATCAGAGGTCCTTGAACTGATTGTCTCTCTGTGTGTGTGTGTGTGTGTGTGTGTGTGTGTGTGTCCATATACAGTTATCCTTCCACATCTTGACTTTCCCCATTGTGCTTCTGATATATCATGAGTTGGCATAAGAAAATAAATGGGAATTTTGGGGAGTTTTACAGAAGCAGCAGACAACATGCAAAGGTCAAAGACTGAGAAGAGACTACAGGATTTGGGGGACCAGAAAAGCATTGGGGTCTTTGGAGAGACAAGTTTCAATAGTGTTAGAGGAGACTTCAAGGGTATGAAAAATAAATGGAAGTCGAAGAACAAGAGACAAGTCAGTGTGGAATACTCCTTAGAGAAATGTGGTCTTGAAAAGGAAAGAACTAAGGGAATAGTTTAGAGGATTACAGGATTCAAAGAAAGTTTCTTAATAGAAGAAACCAGAAGGCATGTTTGAGTACAGAGGAAAGAGCTCATGGAGAGAGAAAGAGTGGACCTTCTTTTAAAAAAAAAAAAAAATGATTGTCAAATTAAATGTTCTCAGTGATTAAAGCCACACTTTGTAAAGTTAAGAGACATATTTGATGAAATGTAAATATAAGGTTCATAATTGGACAATTATCAAGGCTGCAGCTTAAGATTTATCATGAAATATGCTTTACCTGAAAAAATGCTAATGCTTAACCAATTAGTCGTTTGGCAGAAGGCTAAGCAGTGGTTTTTTCAGTGGGTACAGAAAGCAGAAATGTTTATTACATCATAACACTGTTATACCTTAATGCAACAGTGGGAGAAAGGACTGAAAATATTTATCTACCCTATTTTAAAGAAAATAGGCACTGTGAGGAGGGTGATAGGGCACCAACTTCAAATCCATAATGATCAAAATTTAATACCTCCCCACCTCTGATACATCTTGGCTGCGTGACCCTAGGCCAGTCATTTGACCTCTAAATGCACTTTCTAAGATTTTAAATTGCAAGAATATATATCTCTATTGTTAGAGGGTATTTTCTCACCTGTGAGTTTCCTGTATCCTAAGTATACCCCCAGGTATTCCCTATATCTAATCATGGGTACAAACTCTATATATTTCAAGAAAACTGCTAAAATCCCCAGGAGCTGCAGAGCATGATTTAAATATTTAGCCTTCTTCCTAGGACTTTATCAATCACAGCCTAACACCTGAGCATTTTTTTTTGGGTGGGGGAGGGGGGGAATACAATGAAGAAATCACTGATTGTCTAGGAATGAAGAGTTCTTAACTCTTGTGAATTTGTTTTTACAAGTATTTTGATAGCTACATTTCAATATAATTGGGTTTTTTGGTAATGCTACATAGCATCAAAAGCATTGTTCCAAGAAATGTTCCATAGTCTTCAGCAAATTGACAGATGAGTCCATGACAAACACCCCCAAAATGGTTAAAAAAACACCTGCTTTAAAGGAGAACCTGGGTTCAAATCTTATCCCTAGTACTTACTGCCTGTGGGAAGGCCTGACCCTTTACCTCCCTGAGCCTTGGCTTCCTCAACTGTAAAAAGAAGGATTTAGACTACATGGTCTCTTTTCCAGCGCTAATCTATGAACCCATAACCTTTAGAAGCAAGTGACTTTGGAATCAAAAGTACAAATAGAGTCCTCCAGCTTACCAGATGTTTCCTCATACTGACATATTATATCAGTGCTGGCATGTTGTCCATCTATGTATTTGTATCAGGAACTGATAATTGCTTTCCTTATTGGGGAACTTAGATTATCAGCATTGCATGGAAAAAATCAGATTTGAAAGTGCTTTGAAGGAAATAAATACAAGTTCGATGCATTATTTTCCTAAGATACAACTAGCACTATTTTAGTATGGGAAAAACAGAAGTTATCACACTAAACAGGTTTGAAGTTGGAAATGTCAACTGAGACATAATCTATCAATCTGCTGATTTCTGATGAATATTGGAAGTTCAAAGACTCCAATTGTGTCACAGACATAAATACCAATCTCACAGCGATGGCTTCATAGGGATCTATCTTGAGTGAGAATAAGATTACTCGTTCCTAAATATAAGCAATTGCTCTGTGATCCTACTAGGGAACATGGAGATTAAATGCAGTATTTGAGAGGAAGTAATTTAAGAGGTCAAATATATTAATTCTTCTTCTGAGATCTGTATCTTTCTTTTCTTGTATAATTCATGAAAAAGAAAATGTTTTTCAAAAAAGCAAAAATGCTTTGGAAAATTGGCCTATTTCTTAACATTTTTGACTGAAATAGTATCATGGATGGCTTCAGCAGGTGTTCTTGAAAGAAGATTTAAATAATTTTAGGAATTTCCCCCAATGAAAACCACATGAACAATAATGTGTGTGTTCCTGGAACACATAAATCAGACAGTTTTTGTGGATACTTGAAAGTACATAGACTTCAGTACATGAATTGATAAACTTGCCAAATTGAGGATTTAAGTTTCTTTATTTGATCAAAATATCCTCTAGATTTTTAAGGGGAAAAGATGAAGCACTTGGAAAATTAAAACTTTTGCAAAGGAAAAATCTATGGCAATTATTAATTGTTGCTTTATGGCAACCCAAAGGTATTATGTCCAAACCAGCCCAATAGATTAACATATAATTAATAAGGAGATATCAGGAATCATGGAATGGAGAGTTGAAAGGGAGTTCAGGGATCATCCAGATCAGGCACCTAATGGCAGATTAAAATGAAATTGGAAAATATTTAACAAAACAAATACAATGGAACATATATGTAACACATACATATACTAATATATAGTTTTCTAAGTCACTATGTAACAGAGGGAGCCTTATGAATGGTTTGGGGTCGCCCCATGTTTATGAGTTTGAGAGCACTAATCTAGCCCAACCTTCTCATTTCATTGAAGGGGAAGCTGAAGCCCAGATAGGCAAAGTGACTTGACTGATGTTAGACAATTTTTAAGAGACAGAAGCAGAATTTGAAACCAAGTCCTCTTACTCTAAATTCACTATCCTATGCCACATAGCATCTGAGCAGTATAGATAATAAAGGAGTTCAGAGAAGGTAGTCAAAAATCAGCCAAGGTGAGTACATAGAAGAAAGCAGGTTAGATTCAGAGTGAGATTCAATCAAAAGCAGAAGAGTTGCTTGATAAAATAAACAGTATTGATTATATACAATTTTAAAGTTTTTGCATGGACAAAATGAATGCAGCTACAATTAAAAGAAAAGCAGTTAATTGAGGAAAACCACTTCAGTAAATATACTTGACATTTTATTTATATTAGGAATTGATAAAAATATTTAGGAGTGAGAGCAATTTCCTACTGAGTAAGTAGACAAAGCATGTATCAATTTTCAAAAGAAGAAATGAAAAATATCAATTACCATGTTGAAAAATATTCCAGACAACTAATAACAAAAGAAATGGACATTTAGACGGTCACTCAGACCCATTGGATATGCAATGATAAAAAAAGGGGAAAAAATTTAAATGTTAGACATCTGTGGAAAGATAGGCACAGTGCTAATATGCTGTATAGTAGAGCTGTGACTTGGTCTAACTGCTATAGAAAACTCTTTAGAATTATATTAAAAGTGTCATTAAACTGTGTATACTGTTTAATCTAGTGATCCCACTGCTAGGCATATATATCCCAAAGAGGTAAAAATATTGGGGAAGTTTTCATATATTTTAAAAATATTCATAAGTGCCTTTTATACCATCAAAGAACTAGAAGGAAAGTGAGTGACAAGTGAAGGGAAATGGCTGATGGAAACATGATATTTGAATAAAATAGAATGTAACTGAACCATAAGAAATGAAGAACTTGAACAATTCAGAGGCAAAGACTTGTATAAAGCAATGCAGTGTGAATATTCCATAACTAGTAGAACAATTTACAAAATGGCCACAATAATATAAAGGAAAATAACACTGCATGACTTCATAACTCTGATCAAATCCATGAGCAATCTTCAAGCACACTTCAAAGACATCCAAACTAACAGAACTGTTACCTCTCTCTGTGCCCAGCTGCTAGGTATACACAAGGAATAGAAAAGATTGGCCAATAAGAATCTGAGGTTATTTGGAAAAACACATGAATTTGCACTCTTTCTTTTTACAAGTACTCAAAAAGACTTTAAAAATCAAATGAAAAAGATTGAGGGAAAAACTAAAAGAAAAAGGAGAGGAAGAGGAAGAGGAGGTGGCAGAGGAGGAGGAGGACAAGGGGGAGGAGGTGGGAGAGAAGGAGAAGGAGAAGGAGGAAAAGGAAGAGGAGGAGAAAGATGAAGAGGAGGAGGAGGAGGAAGAAGAAGAGGAAGAGGAGAAGAAGAAGGATGAGGAAGAGGAGAAGAAGGATGAGGAGGAGAAGATGGAGGAGAAGAAGGAGAAGAAGAAGGAGAAGAAGGAGGAAGAAAAGGAGGAGGAGGAGGAGGAGGAGGAGGAGGAGGAGGAGGAGGAAGAGGAGAAGGAGGACTAGGAGGCAGGAGATCAAGAATCTTAAAGAAGAAAATTACACCTTGAAAACTAGAATTGGGCAAGGGGAAGCCAGCAAAATTATGAGACAAAGAAATAAAAAAATAAAATATAAAGAATGAAAAAATGGAAGAGCATAAAAGACATCTCATAAAAATAAAACAACAGATCTGGAGAACAGCCCAAGAAGAGAAAACATAAAAATAATCAGGCTGTCTGAAAGCTACAAACAAAAAAGAATCTTAATACAATAATAAAAGAAATAATTAAAGAAAATTGTCCTGAAATGTTTGAACAAGAGGGGAAAGTAGAAATGGAAAAAATTCACCAAATATCACCCAAAAGAGATCCTATAACAAAAACCTGAAGAAACATTATAATCAACTTCCAAACTCCCCACACCACAGAAAAAATATTACAAGCAACAAGAAAAGAAAAAAAATTTTAAATATGATGGAGTCACACTTTGAATCACATAAGAACTTGGAACACGACATCCCAAATACCAAAAGAACTACCATTGTACCTACCCATAAAAGTTAAGCATAAACCTGAATGAAAAAAATAAAAATTCAATAAATTGCCAGGCTTTCAGGATTTTGTTGCAAAAAGACCTAAAACTAATAAAAATTTTGACAATAAGACCCAAAAGAAATATAAACATCAAAGACTAATTTCAAGTGAGTTAATAAGTACAGACTGTTTATATTTTATATGTGACAATACAAACTATGTACCTAAAATTGTCATTAGTAATTGGGTAATTCAAAAGAAATATCGGGGTAGAGCTGTGTGAGTATGATGTGATTCTAAAAAGTAAAGTATGAGGAAAAGGGAAAAAGAGTAATTATGTTATGTGAATGAGGTATGAGAGGAAGAACTGATATAGATAAATTAGATGAGGAATTAGGGCTAGTAGTTCTGGAATCCTAATCACATTGGAAATGGGTTAAAGAGGAAAAAAATTAAAGATATATAGGTATATGTATACATATCTATAACTATATTCACAACCATATATATGATGTATGCATATGTATAAAAGTCTTCTAAATTTATAAAGAGATAAGAGGGGGTAGACATGGGTTATAGAAGAGTGTCTCAATTAATGGGGATGGAATAAGGTGTATAGATTAATAGGAATGAGATAAAGAGGGAGGAAAAGGATTGGTGAAAAAGATAAGTAAGGAATCCATGGCATAGGGTGGGAGAATAGGTTAAATAATAGCGAGGCAAACTAAAGAGTAGAAATAAAGCAGAGAAGTAATCAGGGATAGCAAATAAGAGATACACACAAACATAATAATAATGAACAGAAGTAGAATTTATTAGGAAAAAAAGCTGGGGTAGTAATCATTGATCTCAAAGTCAAAGCTAAAAATAGATTTAATCAAAAGAGAAAATTTAAAAACTACATTATATGTTAATCACATTAATCAATATTGTTTTAAATTATTTAAAATAACTAGATAGTGTAAGGTTGGAACATTAATGTGGTATAAGAAATGATAAGTTGGTAGATTTAGAAAAATATGGACTTATGAAGGATGATATTATCTATCTTCAGAGAAACAGAGAACAAACAAGTATACCATGGAGTTAAATAGACATATCTGAATATATATGTGTATCATATCCATTTGAGAGCCTTGGAGCTAAATCCCACCTAGAAATTGACCTTAGATGAGGCCATGTATAATCTGTATGATTATAGATATGTATTTATATATGTATATGTATGTGCATATACACACATATATCCACGCTTAATTGCAGCCTTCTTAGAGGAAGTAGGGGAGAAAAAAAGGGTGAAAAATAATAAAAGTAAAAAGTACATAGTAGAGAACAAAAGAAAACCTACAAAGAAACAAAGAAAAGAGGAATAGCTCTGAACACAATATCTAATATTTATTACATAAGCTTTCTTGAAATGGAAATTTATTGCTTCATATCTAAAATCTTCTCATGTTCTGCTGTGTACATGGCAATGTTTTCTTTTTCTGTTTAAGTTTTAAATAAATAAATACACTTAAAATAAAAAAAAAAGAATTATGGAAGACATAGACATGCACAGGCACCTATTAAAGGGATATTCTGCCCACAATGATAATGCTGAAGGTGATGGAACTCCAGCTATCAAAAACTCCAGAGGCTAGCTAATTATAATTGTGACATAACATAACAGAGTACTGATATAAACTAAACACGGAAAGGAATGAGTCCAGAAGAGGAATTACAGGGTGAAAGAACATTTGGTGAAAATCAAAGATGCTCTATTTTAAATAATTTCCAAGGAAGAACAACGAATAAGTTTAGAGACATAACCAGTAGACAGTATTTAATAGGCTTTGAAAGAAGCCAGAAAAATCACCATAATACAACCAATTTTTTAAACTATGTTTCCATTTGCTACTTCCTTTGCTAATATAGTAATGCAAAAAGAGAGAAATAGAAGCTTGAAAAATATTTCCAATCTCTGTAACACTAATAAAACATTTCTCAGAGTGGAAGGACACCCTCTGCTGTGGGGTTCTCATCTTTGCCTCATATCTCTGTTCACATGTGATTGCAGAAATCAATATACTTCTTATCAGCATTGCATAGCATCTCCCTAGAGTATGGTTGGAAAAATTCTTCTAATAAAGTTTTACAAGTTTCTGTGCTGAAAGAGATTTTTAAAAACCTGGAGATAAAAATAATTAGATTAACGAGAAAAGAAAGAATAAAAAGTATTTTAAATATATCTATATAAAATGTATACTCTACAAGATATATATTCTTGTTTCATGGAATTGTGCTTCCATTTTCTTTCTCCCTAAAGGATTATATAAGTTATTTTCATATGTTCTCTGGAAAGCATAAGATGAGGTTTTTCATTTGGGTTTTTTTGCCCTACTCTCCAATTTTGGAATACTTCCCCTGTATACAGAATACTTGACTTACAATGAAAAACCTCTTTTATAAAGTGCTCTAAGGTTTTTGAAATACTTTATTCATAATGGTCCGATGAGGAAGGCAGTGAAAAGTATTATCATCCTCATTTTACAGGTGAAGCAACTTTATCTTAGCAAGGTTAAATGAGAAAATCACCATCACCAACTAGGAAGTTTCTAACATAGAAATCAAAGCCACACATTCTAATTTCAATTCAAGTACATTATCCTAGTGCCACATTGCTCCATTATTATAATTTAATTTCTAATAATTTCTTCTTGTTTTTCAATCATGTCTAATTCTTTGTGAGACCATTTGGGGTTTTCTGGGCAGAGAAACTGGAGTGGTTTGCCCTTTCCTTCTCCAACTTATTTTACTGATGAAAAAACTGAGGCAAATAGAGTAAAGTGATCTGCTCAGGGGCACACAGCTAGTGTGTGTTTGAGGTTAGATTTGAACTCAGGAAAATGACATTTCTTCCTGATTCCAAATCTAGTACTCTACCCACTGCAGCAAATAGCTACCTGTAATTTCTAATGATTAAACATTTAATTAAAATTTGCAATAAGTCTCATATCCTCATTGGATGATGATGAGCTGTCATGGATGATGAGCTGTCAATCCTGTGCCTTAGGCTCGAAATGCCCCTAAAGTTTCTGGAGGTAGGTATATCAAAAGATGGGGGAAAAAAAGCAAAGGACTGCAGCAAAAACAATAGAGAGCATGCACACAGTACCTTGGGGAAGATAATAGATTTAAAGATGGAAGGGACCTTAGAGACTACTGAGCCCACTCTCTTCATTTTATATATGGGAAAAAGAAGACTTGGGGAGGTGAAATAACTCTTCTAGGATTACATTGTCAATTAATGTATCAGGATTTGAAAACATCTTCTTAATTTCAAATTCAGTCAAGTGTCATGTATCCACTATACAGAGCAACCTCTATGAGAAAGGCAATATGATCACTACAGAGTACAGTTATCACTACTTCTTATTGGGAGTAATGGATGGAACCTTGGACCAAGGGTCAGGAAGATTTGAGTTGAAATCCACTCTTAGCCACTTACTAGTTGTGTGATTCTGGGCAACTCACTAAATATCTGTTTGCCTCAGTTTCCTCAAATGCAAAATGGAGATAATAACAGCACCTACTTCACAGGGCTGTGTGAGAATGAGACAATATATGTAAAGTACTTAGCACAGTTCATGGCCATAACAGGCACTATAGAAATACTTATTCCTTTTCCTTTCCTTATGATCCAGTAGCAGTTGCTTTTTTGTTTTTGTTTTTTCTTGAAATGAAATGATGAAATAAACTAGGCTTTGCCTAGCAGTGAAGCCAAAAAACAGGAAGGATGGCCAGAGCTGAAAAGCTAATTTCAGATTACCAATTGCCCTTGAGGAATCAGAATCCATTTGCAAGCCTTATAGTTAAATCCTACCTGGGAATTGACCTTATATGAGGCCATGTATACTAACAGTATCCATAAATTGTTAACTGTAATACTAACTAATAAATAGTTTTGTTAAGACCACCACTAAGCAATACTTAACGCCAATATCAAAGCAGGTCTTTCTTCGTCTGATAAATAAGTTTAAGTATCTCAATTGTTTCTGGGACTTCCAGGTTTATATAATATTTAGTTTTATTTCTTTTTTCTTCATTGGTCACAAATAAAGGAGTATATACAGTCAAACCACGTTTGTATGGTCAGTTAGCACCATGTTGCCTGGCTCACGTCGGTAGAATCCAATGTAACAAAGGAAAAAGAAACAATTGCTATGGGACACTCTCTTTATTGATAGAAATTGCAGGAAGGAAGGGGGAGAGGGAGTGACAGTAGAAGAGTGCCAGCCTTCTTTAGTCTTCTTAGAGGGACCTGTCACTTTGGGCATTCCTGTTTTGAGTTTTGAGAAGGAAGATAGAAGAAGCAATCCTACTTCAGATGGATTGGAAAAGACTATTAAAGACATAAAAGAAACATACAGTCTCCATAACAATGCTGTGGCAGATGGGGGGTGGACAAGGGGGAAAGGGCAACCTCTTAGGTAAGATCCAACCAGATTTCTTGGTTGAGCTGAGTTATCTTGTTCACAGTAGGAGAGCTCCTTCACTCTGTTATATAGTATATATCTTCCTATGTATACCTTTTCTGATTTCAGTTTAGCTACTATTTGCATAAATTGGATTCCTTGCAACTTTTTATGTATGGAACTTGTATTAGGCAGGAAAGGGGTCAAATCTTGCATATAAAGCTCTGATCCCAACTCCCTACTCGTCTTCCTAGAAGAAATAAAGTTTTACTTGGAGAAGGACTGGGGAAGAAAAAGCAAAAGAGATATCTATTCTGCCTTCCTTTATAGTTTCATTTTTAAAAAATGCATTCTTATTTCTTCCCAGTAGAATTTAAGTCCTTGAAGGCAAGACTGGATAATTTTTATTCTAAAAGCCTAACATGATGACACATGTAAAAAATACTCGATAAATACATGCTGAATTGAAATGTTTATGCAATTAGGCACCTATATGTTTTGGTGCCCTGGAGAAAAGTCCTGATTGTCCTAGCCAGGTTACAACTCTGAGTGAAATCCAGGTCTTCTGATTCAAAATTCACTGTATTTTCCACTATATTTAGTTGAAGGGGAGAGGTCAGAGAGAGTGGAAAGAAGATTTGATATTTTAGCACATTCAAGATCAAAGTGTACACACACAAAATGGCAAGACTCTCACTTTCCTGCCCTTTCTGGATGTCCTATTTGAATAACACTGCTGATGCCATAATAGGGATTTCAGAGAAGAAACTAGGTTGAAACAGTTAACTGATATAGGAAAAGTGATTTATTGGAAAGGTTAAGAGTCTTACTTTGCCTACTTGTTTAAGGCAAGATAACCCCAATGTGACTATTATCATTTCCCCTCCAGAAGAATGCTTTTGTCCAACTGCCTCAAGACAGATAACTCTGCCAACATCCCCAGATAGATCTCTACACTCAGAAGCTACAAAGCCACCTATACTGCAAGCACTGTGAATAATTGTACTGTCTTGATAGCATTTGCTCTCTCTCCCTTAGTTTAATCAATGTAGTCACAACAGAGGGGAAAGAAACAATTGAAGATGTCTGAACTTTAGAGGTGACAGGAAGGGACTGATAAAAGTATCAACAGAACCTGACAGAGTTCTAAGTTTAGCTTGGATCAGTACAGTCCTGGAATTTTCCACTGATGGGTTTTACCACAATTGGTACTAATGGGTTCAACTGCATTCCTAGAGGGATACATATTATTCTAATACAAGTTCTCTAAAGAACATAGGAGATGAAGTTTTACATATTGGTTTTCTGCCCAACTTTCTAGTTTAATAATTCTAGTTCTCTCTTTGAATGTTCTGCTTACCCCCAACAAGCCCCATTTCCCATCAGTATTGTAGTGTGATTATTTTCCATCAATATTGCACAAAGGTGATTATAATTGCATAGCAGAGTAGGACAACCTATAAAAGAACCTCTTTTCTAAATATTTCAGGAACACCTTTTCTCACAGGAAAGAGAAATGACAGCTAGATTTAAATTCAGAACAAATTACTAGAAAGGACAAGAAAATAGTGGCAGCATCCCATGGCATGCAACAATGGAATCTGACTTTAATAACTGACATCCTTGGTGAATATTTCTGATTCTAGAATCAAAGCCACCAGCATTCCAAATTCCAGCTTTCCCCCAGAGGGTATCGATTTCTGAATCCTCCTAGAAAAGCTAAATTTAGTTGATTTATTAAGGGAGATGTTTAGCCAAGAGCAAAAATCTACTTCTAGCCACTGTAGGTATGTTATTAGGCAAGGTTTATGCATATTATGAAGTCTCTATTGCCTTTTTTTCTGTTACTAATATATCCCTTGATTTTCTACCAATCCTGGCAATTGTGTGCTGCATAATTCATTAGTATTTCTATTACAATGCTTCTGAAACAGAGCTGTGTTAATACCTTAGAATAACCCCCAATAAAGAAGCTTCATACAAGAGCTACAGTGTATGTAGGAGAGAGCAGCCTTTGATGGTAGAGGTAAGCTTCACAGTTCATCCCCCACCTCATTAATTTCCCCATTTAACCATCGTGCTGGTCTTATGGAGACAGTATTTCCATTTCTGTAGCTGGTTCATGCAGTGTACCATGGAATGGATTAAATAAGATAATCATTGATTTGTTATGAGCTTTCCCTATATGGCAGACATCACAAAGGGATTTTTAATCCTGTGGCCAGCTCTCTAAATGTAATACAAAACAGAGGGGGACCATTCACACAGACAGGACATTACAAGGCTCTGTCTCTATGAAACAATTGTGTTTCCCCACTGGGAAAAGACCTATAGTATAGATAAGAAAAGGAAATGGAATCAAACAATTTAAATAACACGGTTTAAAGAAAAGAAAGAAAGAACCAAAGTTAAAAGGCAAGACTCCTTACATTTAATTCAAATCCCACTTAAATTTCTAAAAGAAAATAAAAATCTAGGTCAACTTTAAAAAATTATGAATTGAACTGCTATTTAGAGGTACATTAAAAACACTAAAAGCAAAGCATGCAGTGTTGGGGGAAACTATATTAACATCTTCAATGCTGTCTCTAAATAAATTTTCATTCATAGGGGTCAGCAGCAAGAAACATTATGATTCAGAATTTCCTGGAGTGATTTAAAAATTCAATGAAAATTCAGGGATTTGGGGTTTTATAAGTCATGTTTTCAAAGAAAAAATTAGATCTAACATAAAGAAAATCTAAAGGGATACTCCAAAATGGTTGTTTGAGGTTGTACTTTTTAAGCTTCTATACGCTTTAAATAATTCAAATCAGTGATTCTTATAAATCCTTAGCAGCATATAACCCAATGGGGGAAGCAATCTAGTACTTTATGCATTTTGAGGATTCTATTAGAATAACGTTTAAGCTGGTTTTGCTTTTATTAATGCAAATGTATTCAAAGAAGACAGATTGGAATCTGTACAATTTAGCAATGATCAAAACTAGCATTTTTTTAAATGGGGACAGATGTCCAGGCTACTTACATTAAGGCATTTTTTACTGATATGAAGAAACTAATCCAAACAGATAAGACAAGTCTACCTTCCAAAAAATGGGGGGAAAGATGAAAAGTAGCTATAAACAAGAGCAAGTAGCATTAGACTTTATTTCTTCATAAAATTGTATGAACTTAGAATATGAAGGAATCTTAAGGGTCATCTGGGCCAATATTCACCTGAGGCATACATCTTACTCTGGAATATCTTTGCCACATATTTAGTCAGCCTCTATTTCAACAAATCTAGTAATAGAGAGTTCAATATTTCTTTAACTTCTAAAATTTTCTTCTTTTTTATTATGAGCTTAATGAACATGAACATTTCAATATAAGAGCAGAAATAAGCATATGAAACAGAATTTGTTATGTGTACTTTTTTTAAAAAGAGCATATTAAATTTAACTCAGTAATAATAAAACTGCCCTGCTTTTGTTTCCTCATTTAACTGTCTCTTTTCTCTTTATTTTTAATGTCCCATTGCCTGTCTTTTCTTTCTTTTATTTTCTTTTTTTATACTACTATTGCTACTTACCCACTTACACTCCTTTATTCTCTTTCCCCAAGTAAAATCCTTCTCTTCTACCAAAAATTATAGTCAAGCAAAACAAATTCCCACATTGGTCATGCAATCTCATTCTACACCTCTAGTCCAGCACCTTTCTACCAAAACCATTGACAGTATCCTCCATTATGAATTTCTTAGAGCAATGACTGATCATTACATGTTCCAGATTTTTGTCTTTCACACCTGACTTCCTTTATGTTATTCTAATTTTTGTATAATTTATTCTCCTGGTTCTGCTTACTTCATTGCATTGGATCATACAAGGCCTTCCAGATTTCTCTGAATCTATCTTTTTCATTATTTCGTATAGTCTTGTTGAGATAGCATTTATATGCTATAGTTTGTTTGGATAATCCCCAATTGATGGTTACCCACTTTATTTTCATATCTCTTCGCTCAAACAAAAAAGTGCTGCTATAAATTATTTTGCATATATAGGTTATTTCCCTCTTTCTTTGACTTGATATGGTGTGATTTGTATACAGAGAAATGTTATCTTTCTTTGACTTCTTTGGGATATATGAAAAGTTATACTGTTAAGTCAAAGTGTACATACAGTGCCTCATTTTGTAAAGTAGTAAATTATTTTCCAAAATAAATGGATCAGTTCATAAATCTGCTACTTTCTAAGACAGGTTGTTCTACTGTTAGGTAGAATTGTGGGAAAGTTATTTCTTTGATATTCTAATGGGTCTGACTCAGACTAACTGTTTAGCAAATCCTTGTTTAGTGATTAATGGACATAATCATATCCCTTACTTCTTTTTCTACGAAATTCTGGTCCATGACTTATATTGAGTTCAAATTAGCTCAGATGGAAAAAGTTTTCAAAGTTTGGCCTATGTTTATTCTTAGTTGTTTATTATTTCCTAAGAAACAGAATATTTAGAGTCATTAAAGTTTCAATTATTCTCCAAATGCCCTTCCTTGGAAATTCAGGACAAGATAAATGTTTAATAAATGGTTACCTATCTTTTAAGATGGTTTAAAAGAAGTCTACTTACAGATAATTTTTTTAAATTTTATTGACATCTTATTTTTTGTCTCATTTTCATGTCCATATGTAATACACTATTCCCTTTAGAGATGTTTTTAAGTTAGATTGGCTCGATTTGAAAGAAAAGCAATGGCTGAAGCAGTTACTATCTTACTCAGAATTCTGACATAGTTATGACTGAGTTTGAATGTTATAAGTACCGGAAGTATCACTTGATTATGGGACAAATATAATATTCTGATTACAGACTGAGCCCAGAAAGATAAAAGAGGATGAGGTGAAAGGACAAATTTCAGAACAATATCATCTAAACTAGAAAGTAGATTTGATGGATATTATTCTGGCTTTTGAGGAATAAATCTAACTGAGCAGAAGAACAGTTTAAAAGAAGACAATCAGTAGATCCACTAGTTAGGTTGAGATGTTATGCATTGTGAAGCAGTGAAAATCAACTCAGCTTAGCAATGGAAGCATCTATTCAATACAGAAACTGCATTTATTAAGGAAATTTTATGGTCAGTTACTGAGCCAAAAAGATAATTTCTAAGTACAATCATGAAACCTTGAGCTTGCGGAGTTTTCTCAATCATGTTTTGTTGTTGTTGTTTGTTTTGCTGAGGCAATTGGGGTTAAATGACTTGCCCAGGGTCACACAGCTAGGAAGTGTTAAGTGTCTGAGGCCAGACTTGAACTCAGGTCCCCCTGACTTCAGGGCTGGTGTTCTATCCACTGCACCACCTAGCTGCCCCTCAATCATGTTCTTTCTTGGAAGTTTCCTGTGTGTGTTAACAATCCCCAACAGATGCTGAATGAATGCACTGATGACAGTGTAATCCAGATATATGTGTGCGTATATATATATATATGAATTGTGGTAGATTTTATCATTTATGCATTTGCTTTAATATATAGGTACCTGATGTTATACTTATTTCTTTTTCTTTATTAATAAATGATATTTTGAAGACATAAAAGTATTGTTATCATAAATTATATAAATAGAAATGCATCAGTGGGACATATATTCTCTCCCAACAAGGCTATTCTTAGGATTCCAGAGAATTTGAATGTAACCAAGTATCATAGAACCCTTGTGAGAATGTAAACCTGCCAAAGTGAGAGTAGGATAAAGTGAATGAACCAGCCTAGAGAGTGAGTAAAAAGAGAAGGTTCCCATATGGCCCTGTGAGAGATGTGAGTTGCTACATAATGGCCATCCATGTATTACAAATACCCACACACACATAACGCATGTATCATTGTAGTTGTTTAGCTGTTTCAATTCTTTGTGACTATTTGGCATTTCCTGGAGCAGTTTGCCATTTCCCAGGAATATATTTATAGGAATATGTGTATGTGTATGTGGGTATACATTGATATATAGATATGTCCCTCTTCTTTTTCTTCCCTAGAGAGCCATTCATAATATAACAAAGAAGAAGGAAGAAAAAAGAAAGCCTTTCAAGCCTGGAAAGATTTACATAAACTGATATTAAGTGAAATGGGTAGAACCAAGAGAACATTGTATATATAGCAACAACAAGATTATGCGGTAATCAACTGTGACGGGCTTGGCTTTTTTCAACAACGAGGTGATTCAGGACAATTCCAATAGATTTGTGGTAGAAAGAGCTATCTGTATGTATGTATCCAGAGAGAGAACTATGGAAACTGAATATGGATCAAAGCATAGTATTTTCATCTTTTTTTTTTTCTTTTCATCATCATTTTTCCCCTTTTGATTTGATTTTTCTTGCACAATATGAGAAATATTGAAATATATTTAGAAGAATTGCACATGGATAAGTTATATTGGATTGCTTGCTGTCTAGGGGAGGGAAAAAGAAGGGAGGAAGGGAAAAAAATTTGGATTATAAGGTTTTGCAAAGGTGAATGTTGAAAACTATCTTTTCATGTATTTGGAAAAATAAAAAGTTATTTTAAAAAAGCCTTTCAGCAAAATTTGCCAATACATTAATTAAGACTAATGGTGTAAATAACATTCCATACCCATAGTCCTTCATCTTTGCAAAGAAGGAAGAGTAGACAAGTCCCTGACACCTCATTTTCTTTGGGATCAAGTTTGATCATTCTAATTATACAGCTTTAAGTTTCATTGGTTTTCAATTTATATTATTGTGGTCATTGTATATACTGTTTTCTTAGACTAGATGATATTTAAAGGTCTTCTCCAGGCTTACAAATGTAAACATTATTTTTCAACATAGCTATATAAATGTTCTCAGAGTCCTTACATATTCACCTTGGTCTTAAATAAATACACACACAAAAAAAGAAAACCAAACAAAATGTCATACAACCCAGCATTAATTGACTAAGGATAAGTTTGTTTTTGTTTTTGTTTTTTTAGATAAAGAGCACTTAGACATTTGCTCACTGATCTGCACTATAGCCAGGGACGTGCTGGTGAAAGCTTAACAACTGGCTCTTCATATATATATATGACTCACTTTTTAACTTAATGTATATTATTAACATTTGCTTTGTTGCCTTCTTAAGTCTACACAATCAACAAATCATGACCCGATTTATAGTCTGCCAATTTCTGGTATGAATGCTCATACTGAAAATTTAACAATCAGCTTGTAGGCAGCTAACTTCCTCATATGTGGCTTCAGCCTACACTTCCCATGAAAAACAAGAAAACAATTATGTAATTGCTAAATTTCGCTAACACTGAATCCTTCTAACAGCATCAAACAAGACATCATAATTTTGGAAAGCAATTGTTTCTAGCAGTCCTGCTTCTAAAAGTTCCTCCCTCTCTATAGCAACCCTCTCATGGTCTTGTCATAATGGGAATTTTCCTGTTTGGCAGATAGTAGGAAGATACTCTCACTGTTCTTTTAGCCTACTCTTCAAAGGCAAAACAAAGAAACTGAGATAAGGATCCCATTTTATTAGGAGATCCTAAGTCAATTTTACCTTAACTGTCTTTCTTACCTAAATCATTACATGGTTTGTTACAACATACTAGTTTTGTCTAGTAGTCTGAAATGTAATAAGGAATGGGGTTTCCATAGCTTGCTTGGGGCAAGGGGAGGAGTATGAAAGGAAATTAAACTACAATCTAATAGATTTCTTTGTCAGGAAATTGTTGGGTTTTCATATATATATATATATATATATATATATATATATATATACTCAGCTTAAATTTTCATCCTATTACAGCTTATTATACTGCTTTGGACCATGCTGAATAATTAATCTCCCTCTTTAATGTTTACACATTCAAGATATTTGTAGACATTTAGCTTGTCTCTCCTTGGTCTTTGCTTAGCTAAGCTATACATATTTAATTCTTTTAATCTTCCCTTATAAATCAATTCCTTCAGCCTCTTAATCACATTGTTGCTATTCTTTGAACTTCCTCCAGTTGGTTTTTAAAAGCCTAAAAGAGATGTCCAAATCTGGATGCATTTTTCCAAGTACAGTCTCACCCAAATGAAACAGAACAGGAAAAGGTCACCATTTCTTTATCTTACATGTCCCAAACCATATGAGCCTTACTTTCTGCAATGTCATAATAAAAACAAACATCTTGCTTCCACTCTCATTCCTAGCTCTTTATAGGCATTTCAACTTTTGTTACTGCCTCCCACTGAACATCTGTGCTTCTGATCATTTTTCTCCAGATGTAAGATTACATCTCATTTTTCTGTCTTGCTTATATTTCTAAATTATCCAGCATTCTTTATATAGTTCAGCTGTCCTTAAAAAGTATTTGCAGTACATTCCAATTCTGCTTCAAATACTGATTTTATTAACTTACTCATTAATCCATAGTTTGATTCACTGATAAAGAGAAGTGTGAAATCAAGCCAATCTTCCATTTGGATTTCTGTACACAAAGCATACAATTAGATGCATTAATGATTTTCATTCTTAATCCTTTGTTTGCAGTCCATTCAAAGCTTTCCACTTCCTGCTGGATTCTTAGCCAAATATTTTAAATAAAAAAATTAGATAGTGACAGAGATAGAGACAGAGGCAGAGAAAGAAAGAGTTGGAAAGAGAAAGAGAGACAGAGACAGAGAGACAGAGAGATAGAGAGAGAGATAAAGGGAGGAAGAGAGATAAAAGGATGGAGAGGGAGGGAGGAAAGTGGAGAGGGAAAGTAATGATAGGGAGGATCCCATCTTAGAGCATGCACAATATGTTTGGCCTGCCATCACATAGAAATTTGATGAGTCTGCTTCCTGAAATATGGGAGAATCCCTTTCTGAACACAAACAGGTATTCTCTAACTGCCTCCTTTCAACATACTGTATGGTGATGAAATGCTTTTTAATTGGCTGCTAAAACAGAATTAAGTGTACATTTAAAAGGCCTGAACAAATAAAATTTCCTTTTCTTTCTTCACCCTCTCCCTTTTCCTATTTACCTTACCTTCCCACTCAGTTGAATGAATACATGATATTGCTGTTTCAGCTGTGTTCATTCATTCCTGATCATACATAAATGAATGTTGTTAATGAAACAAACAAGGTTACAACTTTATGAGATTCAAAATACTGGGAAAGCCATCAGATGTTTGGCGATTGAATAAGTCAAGAAAACAATGACAAATATTTACCGATCATTTACTATGTGCTAGACACTGTACTAACTGTTGGGGATAAAAAATATATTTTAAAAAAAAAAAAACAAGAACATTTCCTGTCCTCAAAGAATTTACCTTCTAGTTAGGGGAAGGTAACACATAAAAGAAAGCGACAAAGCAGGGAGAGGGAAGAAGACTGAGAAGATATCTATACTGGGACATGATGGTAAAGTCCAGAGAGTCAGAAGTACAACAACTTTACAAGTAGTGGAAGCAAAAAAGTTATCAAACTGTGCATACCCTTTGACCTAGCAGTGCTACTACTGGGCTTATACCCCAAGGAGATACTAAAGAAGGGAAAGGGACCTGTATGTGCACGAATGTTTGTGGCAGCACTTTTTATAGAGGCTAGACACTGGAAAATGAATGGATACCCATCAATTGGAGAATGGTTGGGTAAATTGTGGTATATGAATGTTATGGAATATTATTGTTCTGTAAGAAATGACCAGCAGGATGAATACAGAGAGACGGAGAGACTTACATGAACTGATGCTGAGTGAAATGAGCAGAATCAGGAGATCATTATATACCTCAACAATGATACTGTATGAGGATGTATTCTGATGGAAGTGGATTTCTTCGACAAAGAGACCTAATTCAGTTTCAATTGATCAATGATGGACAGAAGCAGCTACACCCAAAGAAAAAACACTGGGAAATGAATGTAAACTGTTTGCATTTTTGTTTTTCTTCCCGGGTTATTTTTACCTTCTGAATCCAATTCTCCCTGTGCAACAAGAGAACTATTTGGTTCTGCACACATATATTGTATCTAGGATATACTACGACGTATTCAACATATATAGGACTGTTTGCCATCTAGGGGAGAGGGTGGAGAGTGGGAGGGAAAAATCGGAATAGAAGTGAGTGCAAGGGATAATGTTGTAAAAAAAATTACCCTGGCATGGGTTCTGTCAATAAAAAGTTATTATAATAAAAAAGAAAGAAAGAAATATATGGAATGAAAAGCTTTTAAAATATAGAGACCCACCAGATAAAAAAAAGAAAGAAAGAAAATACAAAGTAGCTCTCAGTCCTGTGTGGCCTGCATCTGTATTTGCGAGGATAGTTAACTGACCATTTAGTGCTCTAAATGTGAAATTTTTGTTAGGGTAGCTTAGTGTATTGTGCTGAGAATGCTAGACTTTGCATCACTAAAACCTGAGTTCAAATCTTATGTCATATGTTTACTAGCTGTGTGACTGCGCCTCTCTCAACCCTAGTTTCCTTATCTATAAAATGGTGTTATTGATAGCATCTACTTCAGAAGGTCATTGTGATTATCAAATAAATTTGTGATCTGAAAATAATAAATAAATAAATGTATATATAAAAGAAAAAAAAAGTAGTGGAAGCAGCTGAGCTGGTGAGGACTGTGATGAGAAGAATGAAAAGTGAAATTAGTTTGACTCAGTCCTGCTGTGAATCAACCCTGTAGCTAAAACTCCATGTACTTCTTACAAGCAATAGAGTGATGGAACCACTGGTTATGCCCAAGTAGAAAAGAACTTGGAAGGAATGTTTTCTAGCAACAACTTTGTTTGAATTCATTCTCCCCAGGAACTAAAATGGTACAGGTGATTGTACTTGAGATGTTGTTATACTAGTCTTGCTATACTTTCTCAGTATCATTTTAAAGAAGCTAATTGGTATTCATTGGGAAGAGCCTAACTGACTTCTGTCATACCATATTATCGTGTTATAGATTTATAAAAATGCCAACCTGAAAAGAGCTAAAAGAAGTCATCTTAGTGTACTTTTCATTTTCATTCACTTGCACCCTCAAACCATCACCAGAAATGAATTCCTTAAAAGAAATGGAAGGAAGGAAGGAAGGAAGGAAGGAAGGAAGGAAGGAAGGAAGGAAGGGAGGAAGGAAGGAGAAGGAGAGGGAGGGAGGGAGGGAGGGAAGGAGGGAAGGAAGGAAGGAAGGAAGGAAGGAAGGAATTTGAAGGGTCTCTAGCAGCCATCTAGTCTAATTTATATTCTAAGTAATTCTTACTGTAAGATACCTTACAAGTAATCATCTACCTCTGCTTGTAGACCTCCAATGTAGGGAGATGGGGAGGGAAAGAACCCCACCCCCAACTCTGAAGACAATCCATTCCATTCTGAGGCATCTCTAATTATTAAGAATTTTTTCTTGATTGCAAGCTTACGTTTTCTTCTTTGCAATTTGCACACATTATTCATGGTTTTGCCCTCTGAGGCCAAACAAACTAAATCTAATCCATTTTCCACATAATAGTTCTTCAAGTAATTAATCATAGCTTTCATGGCCCAAACATTCTTCTCCTCTACAGACCAAATATCCCCAGTTTAACTACTGAATCATACAATATGGACTCAAAGCCCTTTACCATTCTTATTTGTCTCCTCTGAAATCTTTCAGCAAATCATATTACTGGCCTATCTACATTCTTGATCTGTACTTCAACTTCTTTTTCAAATCACCCCCTTTACCATCCCCAATCTCTCACAAGCCTTCAGTGTTTCCATAACTGCTGCCTGTTTCACTTATTGATGTTTATAAACATGTCCATATCTTCCCTATCCTTAGGGGGAAAAAAAGAAAGCCCTCACTTGATCCCACCATTTATCCCATATCTGTTTTTTCCTTTTGTAGCTAAACTCCTTGAGAATGTAATCTATAATGAGTGTTTTCTCTTCTCTCTTTTAAACTAACTTTATCATTCTAGCTCCTCTAACCTTATCATTCTGGTAAAACTGTTCTTTCCAAAGTTATCTGTGATTGATCCTATAATTGCCAAATCTAATAATTTTTTCTCAATTCCCATTCTCTTGACTTCTCTGTAGGCTTTGGCAATTCTAAATACCCTTGTCTTTCTGGAATTTTGTGATTCTTTTCTCCTCTTCCTCTTCTTCCTCCTATCTGCTCCTTCCCTTGTTCCTTTGCTGGACCTTCATCTAGCACACTTCTCTTAAATGTGGGTATTCTTTAAAGGCTTTTTCTGAATCCTCTCCTTTTTTTCCTACATATTATCTTTCTTGTTGACCTCATTGTTCCATGCATTAAGTGACCTCTCTATGCAGATGCATCCCAGATCTACATATCCAGACCAAACTTCTTTCCTGAACTCCAATCTTGCATTACCAGCTGCCTCTTGTACATTTTAAATGGGATGTGCTGGAAACATTTTAAGCCCAAAATTACATTCGAATAAGAGTCAACACAAATAGAAAAGTAGCAGCCAGTTTGGAAATTAAGCTAAATTGACTTGGGAGGAAGGAGCTTGGCAATTCCTTTCAAGGAGCAATGACATTATTGATTTGAATGTGGTTCTAGAACTGAGGAACAAGGGGAGCTAGCAGATAGAAAAGAAAAGGGGACTAATTTGAGGTGGCAAGGCAATTGCAAAAAGATAGTCAGGAAGGAAAGTGTAGGTTGGTTGGAAACAGCCTAGATATAGGATATATGTCAGATCACCTGAGACACTCACCAGTTAGGACAATGAAAACCGGAGTTCAAACATCAGTACTCCGGGTTATGGTCTCGTCTAGGCAGTAAAACAGTGACTGGTGAGTCAAGCCCAGTAGTAGTTACATCTTAGGCTCCCCTAGGGTACATGGCCCTTCCTCTTCCCCTACTTAATTGACTTTGACCGCAGTGCTAGAATTCCTAGCTACATCTCAGAAAAAGCCTTCTCATACCTCCCTTCAGATTTCTTCTAGAACTTCGTTTTCTGCTCTCCAGTAAACTTCTTGGGTCATTTTTTCCTTTTCTTTTTTAAAAAAAATATTTATTTAAAACTAAAGACAAAATAAGAAAAAAAAATAGAAAAAGACAGAAAAGGGAAAAAAAAAACGAACCCCAAAGCATTGTCATGTACCCAGCAAAACATCAGGGAGAATTCAAAATATGTAACAAATTTCCCTTTCAAGAAAGCATATTTAATAATAGAAGAAATTATGTTCATGACTGCTTATCTTTTCTTCGCTTTTTTGTAGGTTATTCTTTTGTTCTTTGCTGTTCAATCTTTACTTTATTATTTTTTCCCCTTTCATTTCTCTCCTCACCTCCCCCAAGCAGGCTACAATTAAGCACAGACACACTCACACGTGTGTGTATATGTATGCATATTCATACATATCCACACACATGCATATTATCTATATATATATATATATACCTACATGCATACATACACATATACACATACATATATACACAAAAGACATTTGTACATATGTAAACATGTATCTAAAACAAAAAATATGGATGATATATAATGTAAGATTTCTCTCTTTAATTTAATCTGTGACTTTGCCTGACATCAATTATTACCCACCCTGCTTTTTAAAATTTCCAATAAATTATACCCTGATCCTTGTTTCAGTGTTTATGTCTATCTCTTATTTCCTATCCCTGCTAACTCTTCTACTTTAATTCTATTCTTTAATTTGCCTTACTATCACTTAACCTCCCCCATTCATGGATCCCTCCCTTATCTTCTTTCTCCATTCTTTTCTTCCTTCTTTATCCCATTCCCATTTATCTATCCCTTTATCCCACTCTAAATATCTAAACCCCCTTCTATATTCACCTTATCCTTTATTCCTTTCCCACTAATCTACATGCATTATCCCACTGCCATAAATCTACATCCCATCTTATTATATTCCCTTCCTCTTTATTTTGGAGGGTACAAAACCCTTCCTGTGCATGTGTGTGTGTGTGCTTATATAACATATATATATATATATATATATACACATATATGTGCATATATATACATGGTATTGTATTCCCTATACAACCTATTCCTCATATGAATAGGTCTTCAGAACTACCAAGCCCAATGCCTCTGTGTCTATTCTTTTTTTGCATCTCATTCATATGACATAATTACTATTTTTACCTTTTCCTAGACAGTTTTGTTTTTTAGACTCAGACCATAGTCAGACCCAATTACTGATGCCAATCTTAAACATATGGTATACATTTCCATGCAAAAAAATATAAACAATTTGTCCATGTTGAGACTCTTGAAATTACTCTTTGATGTTGACTCTTACATGTTGAATTTTCTATTAAGTTCAGATTGGATTGAGACGAAGTCATGAAATCTGCAATTTCATCAAATATCCACTTTTTTCCATTCAATATTATAGTTAGTTTTGCAAGATTTATTTTTGGCCACAGATCTAATTCTTTTGATCGCCCATATATATTATTTCAGGATCTGCAGTCTTTTATTGTAGCTGTTGATAAACCCTATTCAGTTGTATAAGATTTTGTAACTCCAGAATATTTGAATTGGGTTTTTGTTTGTTTCTTTGTTGCAAAATTTTCTCTTAGATTTGGTGGTTTTGAAATTAGCCAATAATATTCCTCTATAGTTTTCCACATAGAATCTCTTTGAGGTTGTGATTGATGAATTTTTTCTATTTCTATCACGTAATTTCTTTTTAATAGATGTTGTACTTGTCTTATCCCCCCTACTAGGCAGGATATTATGTCTTTCCTAAACTTTTACTAGTGCTTAGTGCAGTGCCATGAACAGAATAAGCATCTAATAAATGTTGGTTGATGTATTGTGTTATAGAGTGCACCTAAGGGGGATCAGAAGGAAACTGTTCTGCTCTTTCGAGAAAGCCATCCATTCAGTCCAGGGATACTGACCCAAATGGTCTTCTTTTCTGACACATTTTTGTGTGTGTTTCAGGGAAGCTAACCCTGAACAGGGTTTAATAGCTCACATTCCACAAGAAATTAACTAATTACAATATTACACTAGCATAACACTAAAATTTTAAGTCTTCTAACTGTAGGTGACCACTGTATCAGTACTACTTGGCTGATTCATGGTATATTAATAAGACCTAAATTTGAGCTCTAACCTAAATACTTAGCTCCCTGAAAAAAACTTGAACAAGTACTTTTTAAACAGCCCTGAAACTCAATTTCCTAGCTGAAATAATAATAATTGGATGTTAATAGTGAAAAAAGAAATAGATGTAGAGGCAAAGTCATTGGATTTGAATTCTAATTTTGCTCTTTATTACCTACATGATGTGGGTAAGTCATATAGCTCCTTTGACCTCAGTTTTTCAAATCTGTAAGGGGGGGGGTAAACCGGAAAAAGTGTTGGATTTATGATCAAAGGACCTGACTCACAATCCATGTGACCTTAGGCTATTCAATTAACCTTTCTGAAATAAATATTCTCACTGGTAACATGATCTCTAAGGTCCTTTCTAACACTAACTTTGTAGTTATCACTCTCAGGACTGTTCCACCTTTTCACCAGGAACCTATCCTTGCAAGAAAGTGTATCCTTTCCTTCTCCCTCTTTTTTATATTTTGTCTTCATCTAGTAGAATGTAAGTTTCTTGAGAATAGGAATCATTCTGTTTTATTTTATTTGCATCCTCAGTGCTTAGCACAATGCCTAGAACTTAGTAAGTGCTTAATAAATGCTTTATTTATTTAAATCTGATGGTGGCATAATGAAATAATCTCTAAACTTCCTTTAGCTCTAAAATTTTTAAAAATTGATTATTGCAAATTATGATTTAATCTTTATTACTTTTAATTACAATTATTAATACTCTGAATCTTCCCTTTCCCTGTCCCTCTCAGATCATGTAAGTCACTACATCGTTAATTCTTCTTTAGAAAAGTTTCTTTCATTCTTCTCTTTCCATTGCTAGCCATACTCTTCTATTTTCGGATTTCATCACCTCATGCAAAGACTATTTCCATTAATCTCCTGCATCTAGACACTCCCTACATCAATCTATCTGACATATAACTTCCAGATTATACTTTCTAAAAGATCACTATCCATCATTTTGCTTTTTGTTATTTAGTCATTTCATTTATGTCCAATTCTTCATGACCCCATTTAAGGTTTTCTTGGCAAAAATATTGGAGTGGTTTGCCATTTTCCTCTCCAGCTTTCCCACTCACCTACCCACAGTTGAGAAACTAAGGCAAGCAGAGTTAAATGTCTTGCGCAAGCTCACACAACTAGTGTCTAAGCCCAGATTTGAATTCAGGAAGGGAAGTCTTCCTGACTCCAGGTCCATCACTATTTACTACAGCACCTAGCTGCCCTAATTGTAGTGTGTAGATATATAGAAGTCTCCAACTATATTGTAAGCAATTTGAAATCAGGACCCATTTAATTTTACTAGACCTAGAATGATTGGTACTTTGTAGGTATTTTAATAACCATTTGATTGCAATATCTGAATTTGAATTGCCATATCATAATCTGAATCTGAATATCTGAAGAAAACAACTATTTGTGCTATTCTCATGAGGTATGAGAATTAGAACTTAAGATTTTCTAGGATCCAATTTTAACTCTACTAATTATTTGCTCAGAAATTTTCTATTCTTGAATTTCCTTATCTAAAAACTGAATTTTTAAAAATAAGGTCTACATTAGCTTAGCAGCAGCATTTTTTTAGCCTGAAAAATTAAATATACTTGAATAATTCAACTGTACCAATTGTGTTTATCTACATAACTATGCTTTTTAAATAAAATAGCCTTTACAAAAGGAGTTTTAGTTAGAAGGCGGTAAGAGGCAAGTAGATGGTGCAGAAAATGGAAGACCCGAGTGAATTTTCCATCAGACATTTGCTAACTGTGATCCTGGGGTTGAATGCCCGGTTTTTCACTAGTAAGTTTGGGATAATGATAATTCATACTTCACAGCAATGCATAGATCAAGTGAATATATATAAAGCTCTTTGCAAACCTTAAAATGACATATAAATGGTAACTTATTTTGACATTTGAATACTTGTTTTATATCCGTGGTGTTTTCCAATGGAATGCTTTTGATACAACTTTTTCTCGGGATACTTGGCGCTTAGTGTAGACAAAGAGAGAGACAGAAAGGAAGGGTTGAACATGGCCATGAACATGTGCTTTCCATTTCTGGGGCCATGGTGCAATGGGCAGGGATCTCTCCAGTACTGCAAGATATGACATTCAGGCAGAGCTTCATTCTCATCCTGCTGAGCCAGAGCAATCAATGATCAGTGCAGCATGAGGAGCCAGCATGCCCCAGGAGCTGTTGCCAGCTTCCCTAGCCACTTCCGTGAGAGACTGAGCTATTATTCCCTTTTCTTGCTGCAGTGGCAGACAAGCAAGTTTATAAGGAGATGATAGAATTGCCTACTCTCCACTCCCATGGATGCATGTAACAGAGGTAGGGGGAGATCAGATTCTAGCCTAAGGGTGGATGAGATCATATTTGATTGAAATGAAAGCATTATTGTTTGATAATTTTTGATATTACCACACTTTTCCTAATCTAATTAAACTGTGTCATTTTGTTATGAGATTTAAGATTATTTCAAAAGCTGAATCTAATCAGTTTCCAGGGAGTGGGTACCGAACCAAGAGAACCAACTCACAAATACATAACAATTACACAACCTCCTATATTAAAAAATCTTGAACTTGAAGAAAAAATAAAATGTCAATTTCAGCTATTTCAAATGATATCTATGAGTCATTTGTTTTCAAATAATTTAACTCAGAAAATTAAAATGTGGTTTTCCAAATAAACTTCATGGTTAGCAAGGCAAACTAAATCTGATAAAAATGACATCACTTTTAAAAAGTAACTTCAGTTCAGAGTTGAGCTATACTCTTTATAATCATCTCAATGCATACATTATGTGATAACTTTGATAGACTTTGTTCTTCTAAGCAATACAATGACCTAAGACATTTCCAAAAAACTTATTATGGAAAATGTTAACCACATCTAGAGAAAGAACTTTGGAGTCTAAATGCAGATCAAAGCATAATATTTTCACTTTTTCTTTTTTGTGATTTTTCCCTTTTGTTCTGATTCTTCTTTCATAACATGTCTAATGTAGAAATGTTTATATGATTGTACATGTATAACTTGTATCAGATTGCTTGCCATCTTGGAGAGGGAGGGAGGGAAGGAGAAAGGAAAAAATTTGGAACTCAAAATCTTATATAAGCGAATGTTGAAAAGTATCTTTACATGCAACTGGAAAAAATAAAATAAAAAGTAGAAAAGAATAATTTCAACACATAAAACCCTTAACTAGCTGTAATGTTCTTTTGAAATGGTTGTTCAGTTGTGTCTGACTCTTCATGATTCCATATGGGACTTTCTTGGCAAAGTTACTGGAATGATTTATCATTTCCTTCCCCAGCACATTTTACAAATAAAGAAACTGAGATAGTGTTAAATAACTTGCCCAGTCACTCAGCTAGTATCTTAGGCCAGATTTGAACTCGAAAAGAAGAGTCCTCCTCACTGCCCTGGCACTCTTATCGACTGGCACCATCTAATTGCCCTCTTAATGACTACAAAACAATACAAGACGCACAGTATGCCTGAAATAAAGTACTTTCTGCTTTGCAGTTACTCATTTGTTATTGCTCCCTCTGGCTCAAAAGGCATGCTTATCTGAAAAGAAAATTCAGAACTAGACACTAAATTTTCACTAATTCAGACAAACAGGAGTGATATGAATCAGTGAAAAAAATCTAAATTGGAAAACAAATGTTAAAGAAATAAGTGTATTGATTTATGCAGATTAACTAAAACTGGGTGAACAAACCATTGCCCAGGACAAAATCCTTAGAAACTAGCCAATAGGTCAGAATGATTTGTCATTGACAAAATAGTATATAAATGGGGTATTTCTTTAGTTTTTAACAAGGGTTACTCCCTTAGGCATTTTAAATACTCCAAGTCTCATGGCACAAATACCTATACATGAGCACAAGTAAACTTTTGATTCTGGGATCATAGATCTAAAGAGATTACTCAGGGAGGAATAGTTGTCTTTAAATATTTGAAAACTATCACAAGAGAGAATGATTAGACTTGGCCTCAGAGTGCAGAACATTGAGCCGAGGTTGCAAGAAGCAAATTTAGGCTTGATGTTGGGAAGATTTCTAACAATTAAAGCTTTCCAAAAGTGGAATGGAATGCTTCAAGAGGTGGTAGGTGCTCCATTGTAGTTACAGCAACATTGTGTAGTGACCAACTAAGAATGCCTTAGCTCTTTTCAGAAATACAAAGATCCAAGACCTTCCAAAGAATGCAAGATGGAAAATGCTATCCATATCCAGAGAGAGAACTGATGGAATCTGGAGACCAAAGCATAGTACATTGTTTTGTTTTACTTTTTTTAATGTTTTTTCTTTTACAACATGACTAATATGGAAATGACTTACATAATTGAACATATATCTTTTAAAAATTTGTTTACTGTTTTAGGGAAGGGAATGGATGGGAGAGGAAGAAAATTTTGTAACTCAAAACTTTTTTTTAAGTGAATGTTAACTGTCTTTACACATAACTGAAAAGTTTTAAAACTTTTTAAAATTTTTAATTTTAATTAAATTTACATTTAACTTTAATATTAGTTTAAATAAAATTTTATTTTTTAAAAGGTGGTGAGTCCATTTAGTCTTCACGAAGAGGCTATATAGTTTGTATGGGGGCTGGGCTTCTTTTTATGTGTGGGTTAAATTGGATGGCTGCTCTGATCTTTTCTATGTGATTCTGATTTCACCTATATTTAAATGCTTTCTCATAAATACATGGACGTGGCCTTCAACAATGAGATGAACCAAATCAGTTCCAATAGAACAGTAATAAACTGAACCAGCTACACCCAGGGGAAAAAAACTCTGGGAGATGAATATGAACCACTACACAGATTCCCAATCCTACCTTGGTCTGCCTGCATTTTTGATTTCCCTCACAGGCTAATTATGCACCATTTCAAAGTCCGACTCTTTTTATACAGCAAAATAACTGTTTGGATATGTATACACATATTGTATTTAACTTATACCTTAACATATTTAACATGTATTGGTCAACCTGCCATCTGGGAGGAGGTAAAAAGTTGGAACAAAAGCATTTGCAACTCTCAATGCTGAAAAATTACCTATGCATATTATCTTGTAAGTAAAAAGCTTAATAATTTTTTAAAAAGACAACATGAAAACTAACTAAATAAAAGCTTCATTTATTAATTGGGCCCAGTGAAACAAGGTCACACAGAATAGTTAGTTCCCTAACAACCAACCAATAGATGTTTGAATTGTCAAAATTTAGACCATATAAATTCTAAATGTCTTGGCTATGCTAATTAGTGATTATTAGTGATTAGTAATTAATTAGTGATAATTAGTGATTAGTAATTAGTGGTCATTCAAGTTAAGCAAATCTTTATCCTAAATAAACCCAAAGCTATTGCCCACAGATGAGGAAAGTCCATAGATATGCAAAGGAGTGGGGTGAAAGAAAAATACTTCATGCAATGCATATAAGACTACTGATTAGACCTGTAATTTAGGATTTCCGAAGCCAAATTTCCTTAACTTTTCCTTATGTTCAAATATTCATCAAGCATCTCATATGTTTAAGGTATTATGGTAGGTACCAGAGATGTAAAAAGAAAATGAAAACCAACTACAGGAGGTAATTCAACAGGCAATGACTTTGTACTTACATCTTAAGAGAAGCAGTTTAGGTGGATTAATGAACTTGGTACCTTTCTAGATTTTTGAACAGATAAGGGCAAAACTGATATAAATTATCCATTTGATATAAAGTATTAACCATCTATCATATCAATTCTGACGTTCGTGGCTCTCTTCAACATTTAGATGATTCAGACCAGTTCCACTTGTGCAATGATGAAGAGAACCACTGAGACAGAGAACCATGGGAACAGAAGTTAGAACACAGCATAGCGTTTTCACTCTCTATTATTTGCTTGCATTTTGTTTGTTTTTCATTTTCTTCCTTCTTGATCTGATTTTTCTTGCACAACTGGATGGCTATGTGAATATGTATACACATATTGGATCTGGCATGCATTTGAACCTATTTGGCATGTATTGAACAGCCTTCCCCTGGGGGAGAAAATGAGGGGAAAGGGAAAATTTGCCACAGGGGGTTATGCAGGGGTCAGTATTAATATTATAAATTACCCATGTGTATGCTTTGTGAATAAAAGCTTTAGTAAATTATATTAACCATCTTTCTGTGATATTCAATAACCCAAATGAAGAACCAACTTAACTTTGAGTGATGCTGTTATAAAAACTTTGCCTAGTTTGGATATAATCAGTAACAGTAAAACTTTAACCAGCTTTCTCTTAAAATAATTTGGCATAACTTCAAATACACTTAAATTTATTTATGTATTCTTTAATGGGGGTTAAAGGCAAGGACAATTACATTTTTTTCTTTCTATCCCCAACATTTTACATATAGCGGGAATTAAATGTTAAATTAAGTTTTAAATCAGGGGAGTGCAAATTATTAAAGTTTTACTGTACAATCAATATGAAACATCCTAAGTAGAGATTCTTTGGCAACATTTTTAATAATTTTCAAAACAAGATGAAACTCTTTAGGAAGAACAAAAATGGAAAAATAAAATGATATAGATTATTCCTTTAGCAATGTATTTTAAAAAACCTTGTATTAGAAATATTTTTGTTGGCCACAGAGATCCTAGGGCAATGTCTTTTTAAGATTTCAGAATCTCAATGGTTGGAAAAAAAGAAAAAACCCTTTGAAAAATCTATCACTTCTATGGACAATATGAAAATGCTAAGTGGATTTAGTAACTGGTTGAACTGGACCCAAAAGTGAATCTATATAAATTCAGAAGATTTCTAGTAGTATTCACCTTTAACAGTACCTTTAGACAAAGGCAAGCATAGAGTGCTTATCAAATGTGTGGATAACATAAAGCTGGAAGAATATTTAACAATTCAAATTTGGGATCCCAAAACACTGACAATTTGGGACATTAATCCAAACCTATTCTAAGATGAAATTTAGTTGGGAGAAAGACTTGGTTAAAAAAAAAATGCCTAGTTTGTGAAAAAGGAGTGGAATGCTTTGGTGGACTATAAGCTCAGTGTGAACCAACTGTAACTTGGAAGCCAGAAAAGCTAAAACCACCATTTTCCAGATATGAACACAAGAGAACCCAGATGCTTTTTAACTAAGTAGCTATGGACTATAGATTAATTTAAGGATATCAAAAAAATAGCAACAAAAAAGATAACAAAAAACTTTAAGACTTGAAACTGCATTGCTTTAAGGAACTAAGAATATAGTGACAATCTGGAGGAGACTGGTAATAGTTAAGATAAAATATAGAAGTAGATACATAATAGATGTCTTCAAATATTTGAAAAACTTCAATTTATATAATAATGAATGGGTAGAGTTGCAGGAGGAGATTAAGTTAATGTTAGAAAAACCTTCTTAGTAAGAAAGTTGTCTAAAAATGGAATGCTGAATGGCCAAGCAAGTGAATGTCCAGGATTTAGTCCTACTCACAATATGTGATTTAACTTCTGATACACTTTTCCAACTTTATTTTATGGATTTCATTTTAGTTTATGGATTTAAGATAAACACAGGACGGGGATTTAAGATAAATACTGGGGTAGTGAATTGAGCACCAGCCTTGAAGTCAGGAGGACTCAAATTCAAACTGACATTTAACACTTCCTAGCTGTGTAACCCTAGGCAAGTCATTCATTGGACCCCAAATGCCTCAGAAAAAAAAAAAAAGATAAATACAAAAGACTCCTCTCCCACATTTGCTCAGTATAAATTTAAAATCTTTTCTTAAAAGGAAAGAAGATTGGAAAGAATGTAGTTGAACACACATAATTGCAATACATACATGAGACTCTGGAACTACTGAGTTAGTTTGTTCACTTTTGGAAACTGGTCAAATAAAACAATTGTAATTTTGTACATTGGAATTTGTAAAACAGAAATACCCAATTACCCATTAACCTCAATATTAGGGAAACAAAATTTGAACTGTTAGTCACTACATGAATTGATACTATAATGTTAATATATACTACTAGTTTTCACAAGTTGTAGGCTATTAAATTTGGCTTAAATTCAAATTACAAATTTTTAATTTGAAGATCAAAAATTATTTTGCTATTACAATTAAAAACATCATTAAAAACCATTCTTTTTCATCCTGGATGTGACAATAAAAGGTATAAAGACTTCTCATTAACTGTTCCATGCAATTATTAATCAAGATTCCAGAGAACCAATAAGGAATGCTACCCACTTCCTGACAAAAAGGAATTAAGACAAAATATGTAGAATAAGACACATTTTTTAACATAGCCAACATAAAAATTTTCTTTGAATATGCATACTCGTTAAAAAGAATATGTTTGTTACTTTGTTTCCCCAGTAGACAGTGGGGAGGGAAAAGAATGCTTTATTGAAAAAACTTTTGAAAACTTCAGTGAACATGTGTTCATTTTTTTACTCTTATATATGCTGATATTGCCTACAAAAACATTAATGTCTATTTTATAGTAGATATTAAAGATAATTTGTTTCATATTTTTTAATGTGCAATCATAATATTTTAAAGGATAAAACAACTTAAAATAATTATTTCAAGAAATTTTTAATGGTCTTGCTTTTGAACTATAAGAATGTGAAGAAAAATTATATTAAAGGCAGAATAATACATTATGTTTTCCTATAAAGTAAAACATGAAGCCTCTAGCACCTATAAACTTGAATGTTTGCTAGTAAATACTTTCTAAATTATGCAATTGAAATGGTAGAGTTGGAGACTTTCAAACCCCTAACAAAAACAAAGCAAACCCAACAACCAAAAAAAAAAAAAAAAAAAAAAAAAAAAAAGGCACAAAATAATCAAGGCTATTATTATTTCTAGGTAGAAGTCTACCTAGAAATGTAATGAAGCACTTCGGTCAAAACCAATAAATAACACTTGAGACAATCCTTGAAGTAAACAAGTTTAAAAAAAAAAAAAGCCACAGGTAAAGATAGTGTTTTTTTTAAAAGAGAAAAGATAAATAGCAATAAATAAATAAACAAATAAATATTCTTCCCTACTGCCCCCAATTAAAGGAAAATATGATAGTCTTGTTAGATTAGGTAACATTAAGTCAAAAGTCTACTGTATCATTGATCCAACTACTAACACAAAAGTTCCTTTACTTCCTACAAATTAATAAGCTTTAATTGCTTTATCCTTTATTTTCATGGAATAATCATCTGAGTTGATAAATATAAAAAGTAAATTATTGATTTTAATTCTATTAATATGGGCAGTAGGTGATTATCATTAGAGCCCATTTATATTTATTTATTGCATCTGGTTGGTCCCTAGCCTGAAAATAAAAAATATATGACTAAAGGTAGATATAAATCTTTTCCAAACAATATTTCTTTATAATGATTAATTTCCCAAAATTAGTTTCATAAGAAGCAAATGAATTAACCAAAGGACCATTGTCAAGCTCTGTTTAAAAAAAAAAACTTGGCATGATATTGTCTTAAGCGAATTAACAAAACTTATCTGGGTGGTCCAATAAATAAAATTATATACAGTTTTGAATTTCTGAATTTCAGAAAACAAAGTACAGTACCAATTTTGTTCTCATTAGATTAGAAAATGCATTTAACTTATTTACTGACGTAGATAACTGATGAGTGACTAAATTCAGAAAATTAAGTTTTCTGAAATTTTGATTTAAAATTTTTATTGCCAATATGGTAACACAAAAACAGATACAGAAAACAATTTAGAATCCTGACAAACCCATTTATAATGCAATGTATCAGATGAATAGCATGTTGTAGAAATTATGGACTTTTTCTCCATGCAGAGAGAGAGAGAGAGAGAGAGAGAGAGAGAGAGCGCTCGTGCGCAGAGAATTTTTTTTTTTTTTTAAAAGAATGCAGCTTGTCATTTTGCACATAAAAGGTTATAAATTCAACCAGCAAAACATAACAATCCCAGTCCAATCTTAAGATGTTCCAATCACTCCATCTTTTTCCTTAACCTGACTTATTGTTTTGTCTTCAGAGCTCACAGCTTGTACTTTGGAATCTTCAGTTTTTAATTTTTTAACAGAAGGTTCTACTGAGAGAAGAGGCATGCAATGCTCTAGGGATTGTGCTATTCCATCAATTGTCCATTTGTCTTCACGAAGGGCATGTTCCTCTAGTGTAAATGGTCCCTGTTTAGTTCGGGTCAATTCTTGCACAGTGGCACAGGAAGAGAGTTCTACAGCAGAAAAAAAGAAGGAAAACAATCTATAAGACAGGTTTCTTATTTCACATTTTATATTGTTTTATATAAGATCAAGATTTAAGCTTTATATATATATATATATATATATATATATATATCTCACTTAAAAATAAAAAATAATCCAGAAGAATAAACTACAACAAAATCACTTGGGATTAAAAAGTAAATACTTTTTTTTTCCTTCCTCACTAGAGAAAGGCAGAATATAAATATTATTTCTGCTCGTCCAACAGATTTTCAACCTTTTTAAAATAGAACAAAATTTAAAGGAAATATATATGGATAGGGTTTTTTCCTCTTGAATCTTAACAGTAGTCAGGTACACTTACTTCATACTTTAAAAAAAAAAACTGCCCTTTTCCATTTCCTTCTTTACTTTTGCATTCATTTTTTATCTTTTCCTTATCTTATCACAACATCTCGCTGCCTCTGATGTTCAGAAATTGCAGACCATAAACGTAATAGTACTGTGATAGAAGCAAGTAAGGGAGTCCAGAACATAAGGTGGTACTCAGATATAGAAAAACAAAATGGTAAATCATATATATATATATATATATATCTCATATAATTGCCCAAATACTAATTTACTAATTTTTTTCATCCATCCTTACCTTTGCCAATGTCACTGACCAAGCTTCTGATATAAAAACCTCCTCCACATTCAACATCTGGAATGTTAACAGTGACATGGTAAATTGCAAACTCCCCATGAAATCTACTTTACATAGAAATGATGCCTCTAAACAAATGTAAAAATGCACTATGCATACAATCAAGTGATGAAATATTTATGGGATACAAGATAAATTATTCATTCTGAAGCATATGTGTGTGAGAGATTGCAAAGTACTGAAAAAGCAAACAGAAGCAACCCAATGAACACATTTTAAATTAACTAGCAAAACATGACATTTCAATAAATATTGCAACCTAATTCATTTCAAAGGTTTCATAGGTTAAATATCTCACTTTGCAATGCTGAAAAATAGACATTTTTAATGTAAATATTTTCAGACTTAGACTCCAAAAAGGTCAAGATCTTTTTCCAAACGAACAGTTGTGTTCTGTACAACACACTATATAGCTAAAGACATGACATTTTAAGTTTCTTTTGGTGATTGGTTGATAACTAACAAATAACCATAAAATAATCAGAGACCGTGCGAATTAAGCATATGCCAAAACTTTTTTTTCCTTAACACCGAGGGCTTCATAAGTTGAAAAGAAGGTTATAGGTCAATCTGTATCTCAATACAGAGTTCATAAATTATCCTTACAAACTTCATCTATCAAAAGAATAAATCTTGTAAGTGGTCCCTACATTTCAAATAGAAAAGATTATTTTTTTCCCTCTAGTTTTACCTTACAATATTTCAGTCACGTGGAAGTAAATCAAAACAAGGTGATGTTAATATTTTTATTTTATAATAAATTGACAGTATGTTCTGAAGGCATAAAGGGTCATTTATTTCCATATAATCATTAACCTTTATTACTCCTAGGATCAGAAATGATTCTGAAGACCAAAGAAAGGAAGTGGAATTCTAATATCACATTTGTAACTCAGTATGGTTATATCCTTTTTATATAAAAATCTTTAAAATCTAAGTACAAGTTTTCTTATGTTCAAATGTGATTTTCAAAGATAACATCTTTCTTCAGCCTAACAACTATTACTTTTCCATGGAGTAATTAAAAAAAAAAAAAAAAAACTGGTTCATTTTTATGTTTCTTATCTATTTCTTAAATAGGTTAAGATCAGAGCTTCTTGAACTCAGGTCCTTCTGACTCCAAGGATGATGCTCTGTCCACTCTGCCATCTAGCTGCCCCTAGGATCCAGGCTTCTTAAAAGATAAAAGAAATTTCTAATTGTTAAATACAGTACCCTGTAGGCCCACAAATTACATAATAATGCTAACAGGAAAAGAAAATGACATTTAGAAACAAAAGCCAATTGGGAGAATATTTTTTAAGGCACCTTCTCTAATATGCCCTGTGAACCAACTTACTAAAATTAAAGAAGTCCTTGACACTAACTAAATCCCTGTCTCTTTGAAAATCAAGTATGTTTCAAGTTTCATACATCAATCTCATAGTAAACAAGATGATCATGAAATGTGCATAAATTTCTCTGAAAAAAGATAAACATTATCCATCCTCTCCCCACAAAATCTAAGGTTTAGATTACGTAAATTTTATAAATTATTATTTTTTCAGGGAGAGGCAAACATGGTAAAGAAAAGCTAAAAAAAAAAATTCATAAGCTAAATATAAATCTGTTTATGTTTCTAAGTAGACATACTCCTTTCTATTTATTTTCAGACTACCAAGAATCTTCAATTATTTTAGGACACAACAGAAAAAGAAATTATCTTCATTCTGATGATTCACCACATTGAATCATAATTAATCCAATCCCCTTATTTCCCTGATGAGAAAATTCAGCCCAGAGAAGTGGCCACAGTCACATGGGCAGAATACGGCAGAGTCAGGATTTAAATCCAGTTTTTCAGCAAAAACCAGCAAAAATACTACACTATTCTCAGAAAGCCCTTTTTGCCAAGAGAATGTCATACCAATTAATTCTAATACCATATAGAGAGCTAAATGGGTACCAACAGAAAGAAAAGGTTATAAAACAAAAAATATTATTTAAAAACAAGATGATCATGACCAATAATTCCAACTTTATACATTTAGGTACATAAGAATCACATACTATTTAGAAAAGTACTTGTAAGTTTCCACATAATTGTAGCTTCCTCTTAAACTGTTATCAAGAGAGCAAAGAAATTAGAAAATTTCTGCCTAGTAAAAACCTGTCTAATCATACAAAATGATCTTCATTGTATTCCATGGGTCACTCTGAATTACATCTAAACAATATAATAAAATGCATGAAAACTGAATCACTAGCATTTTAAACTTCCTTCCTTACCTAATGTAAATAAAGGTGGCTGGAATTTTTGAAGGGAGAGGCTATACACTGTGACTGGTCTGGCAGGTTTTGCCTCTACTACTTCACCTTTCTTCATCAAAGTTGAAAGTCTCTGTCCATCTTTCTTTAAAGCAGAATAGCTAGCAAAGGTTGAAAAAAATCTCATCAAATATTAATGTAGTACACAAATAACTACTGCCCTGAATTAAATCTATCATTAATTGAAGCAAATCATTCTACCCTGCCAAACTTAGATTTCACTTTTGATAAAATGGATTAATGTTTTTTACGTCACAATGGTATTCAGAGATCAATGAGATTTCCTTAAACATCTTTTGAATCTAATATATCTCATACTGGCATTTACTGGGCAATGGTGCTACTTCCAATTTTCAGTCAATTCCTGGTGGATTCAATTCAGTTCCCTACAGTCCCTGACATCACTACCCCAAACTTCAGAATTCTGCAGAATGAAATGAAGGAGAATGGGGTGGACTTGAGTGAAAGATCAAGGTAAAATTTTCAGGGAACCATGACCAAATGCAACTAAAATAATGATGTGATTATTTATGATTTCTCATTTTAATTTTCACATGAAAGAAGTTTTATGTTTTAAGAGCTCTGGCTGAATGTTACTAAAAAAAACAATAAATGGCCCATTTGGGAAATCTCTGTGAAGAAGCTTTATGTTCAGAACAGGAAAGTCTTGAAGTAACTACTATAAAGAAAATATTAAAGGCAGCCTTATGTAAATTTTTAAAAATAAATATTTAATTAGGGCCCCAAGTACAATTTATGCTGTCTGTTAAAGCCATTTATATTTCAAGCAATTTTGACTGTTTTAAGTCAAACTGTGGCTCTGAATATTATAATATGTCATAGTTTTCTTTCCCTTCAAATAAGAGAAATTGATTTACTTTCTGCTCATTTCAGGAATAAACCCTGTTTGGGTACATTTTTATTTTGTTATTTATGAACATCTTTGAATGGACCAAATGAAATAAAATACTGTAAGTTATAGTGAATTTAGTATTTAAAAATCATTTGAAATACTTTTCACAGGGATTCAATTATCATCCTGAAATCTAGCCAATACAACAATGAGTAATACAAACAGAAATGTTTGTAAACATAATTAACCAATTCATTCTCCTCATACTTAGAGGCTATCTTTAACAAATATGGAAATATATCTGTGTGACCCAGCAGAAATATCCCTAGTCTTTTTTGTTTTAGAAATATGCGAGAATACAAGCTGCTAGGTGTGGAAAGCAGACTCCATAATCTGTTACTCAGTCACTCTAGTGCACATTAGGCTCTCAAATGCCTCTTGATACATATTCCTGCATCAGTCCAGATTAGACAAAATAGCAACCTCTAGGGCAGTTGCTGCTGAATAAATGATCTAATATTAGAAAAGAAGCTTAGGTGATGGTAAATAATGTAAAAATAATTTCAAAGCTTAATATTCATTCACATAACATACTACTGTAGATACTTGGGCCTGGATAACAGACCACTTCCTGTGTTCTCTATGACATGATAGCATTTCTTAGAGATTATCAGAAGGTTCACAGCATCCCATCTAAATTAATATAGCATGTATCCGATCATTTACTGTCATATTTAATGTATGCTTTTCTGATACTATATTACAGTATAAAACAAGTGAATTTTTTATTATGGAAAGCTTAAAAAGTTTACTATTATTAATGTTAACTTACAGAGGGGGTACTTGCATTATATTTCCAGTAAATTTCTGAAGAATACCTTCAATATCTTCTTGTTTTATCTGATCTGCCAAATGTGAAAGAAAACAATTATATTCTATACATGACAAAAAGAAATGTCATTTTATTAACACTGATATAACTACAAAAATGCATTCACTTTAAAATTAAAACTGCACCAATATGTACATTTTACTAATACTTAATTCTATAAATGTGAAACAGCAAAATAAATCTTGCTATGAGAAACAGGAAGAAAAAGGTATATCTTTTTTTCTAAAGAGAAAAAGACCAAGATATTTTTTTAAAAGATTAAATTTCTCTTGTCCTTTCCATGAAAAAAAAAAAAAAATGGGCCAATGACCTATTTATTTAGTCAATATTTACTAAGGAATTTGCAAGATACTGGAAAAAAAAATCCTACAATTTGTCTTTCAGTGATTAGTATCTCCGAAAATGTGGCATCAAAAACTTTAGGGGACAAATACGTCTCATTAAGGATTATGCTATCTTACCTTATTTGTTACCTGTCAGATTCAGAAACTTATTAAAATGGTATAAATTTTTTTGTTAGATTTAGTTTTCTTTAAATGAATAAGTAGCTTTGTTCTTCCTCCTGATTTTTACCTCACCATCTCCAAACTGACTTAAACAAAAAAATATCTATCTGCTAGGGAACCAAGAAATGTTTTTGACACTGAAAAAAAGAACATATAATTTCTAACATCTTTGATACATTTGTTTTTAATTCTTTTAAGTTCTATTCTTTTCCAAATAAATAATACACACATTATATTTCTGTAACTAAAGAGCTTCAAAAGTTTCATAACTGCTGGGATTGGAGGATTTTGAATTAGTTCCCAAATATTGATTAGCAATCTAAATCACAGAAAGACTATGTAATTTGTAGGCACAATCAGCACCAGTATGTTTATAATACTTCCACTCCTTTCCTACTTTTCTTTTACCTTTTGGGGAATAATTTTTATTCCAGTATAGATTTGTACTAAGATTTATATGGCAAATAACAAAGAAAAGTCCTATGATTTATTTCTATTTAAGTTGTACACAACCTTTTCTCATACCAAGGACTTTCCAGACTGATAAAATCAAAAAAGGAAAAAGGAAAACAAGGTATCCCATGCTCAAATTTTTAACATTAATATAATAAGTCTTTAAGAGGGGGAGGTGGTAAGGGAGAAAGAAAAATTTGAACACAAAGTTTAATAAAAATGAATGCTGAAAATTATCTTTACATATATTTGAAAACAAAATACTGAAAAATAAAATATTTAAAAAGATGAAAAAAAATTAACATAGCAAGAAAAAGACTGATTTTAATTTGACCTCATCCTTGAAAGCTTGATAAAACTGGGTAATTAAAGTCTACTGAATTCAAAAAGGAACAGGAAAAATGGTAAGTATAGATCTATTAAAATCAAGTATTTAAATGCTTCAGAAAAGTTCTATGTCTATAATGCCTACTACTGGAGAAAACCAAGAATGGTAGATCACTTGAATTTGGGAGTTCTGAATTGTAGTAAACCTAAAACCAATTGGGTGTTCACACTAAATCTAGACTAATATGATTATCCCATGGATAATAATGCCATCAGGCTACCATATTGATCAGTATCTGCACTGAACTCATAAATGGTCACTGTACTTCCAGCCTAAGCAAGATAGGGTGACCCAATCTCTAAATAATTAAATTTTTAAAAGGAAGTATTTTTGAGGGGAAGCCCATCACCTGAGAAATGGCTCAATAAGTTATGGTGTACGAATGTAATGGAATATTACTGTTCCATAAGAAATGATCAGCAGGGTGATTTCAGAAAGGTTGGAAGAGCCTTACATGAACTACTGCTAAGTGAAATGAGAATAAGAGAACATTGTACACAGCAACAGCAAGATTTTATGATGATCAACTGTGATGGATGTGGCTGTTTACAAAAATGAGGTGATATAGGACAATTCCAATAGGCTTGTGATGGAGAGACCCATCTGCATATGGGACTATGGGTACTGAACATATGGGTGTAACATAATAGGATGTTCACCTTTTTGTTGTTTGCTTTTACTTTCTCACTTTTCCTTTTTTGTCTGATTTTTCTTGTACAGGCAGCATGATAAATGTGGAAATATGTTTAAAAAACTGCACGTTTGACCTATATTGGATTATATGCTGTCTAGGTAAAGGGGGTAGAGGGAAGGAGGGAGAGAAAAATTTGGGACACTATGTTTTGCAAGGGTGAATGTTTAAAAATATATTTGCATGTATTTTGAAAATGAAAAGCTATTATTAAAAAAATTACAAAAAAAGAAATAGTTTATTATCATCATAAAATGACAAGTTTTACTCAGAATAAACCTTTATTCAACAGCCTTTATTCTGAATTTTAAGTGTCTTCATTCCAATTATTCTCCAACTCATGAGAATTTATTCCACAATGAAATTTTATCTCCACTGCAACATCAAATCATAATTACTATTGATACCTTAGTTATACCAAGTATTTCTAAAACAGATAACAAATGCTTACCAAAATGTCCAGCACCTCTTTAAAGTAGTGTCATTAATATGATAATGCTACAATGATTCATAAAGCAGTCCATACCACAAGGCAAAAAATGCATGTTGGAGGTTGTTATGGCAAAACCTTTCCATGTGAAACATAAAATTGTAAAATAATCCAATTAAAGGGAGCTCTGAAGTACCTTATTATATCAGAAATCTTTTGATAAGTTCAGAAACTTTCAATGTTGCATTAATCCCCATATTATTGGCCTTGTATTCAAAGTCTTGCATAATCTGGCCATTATTTAATTATACTAATGTATGCCCCATTTAATAGAGACTGTTACATAAATACAAATTACAGTAAAGAAAAAAATAATTTTGCAGAAAGAGACAGGTGAATTAAAAATTCTTATTATCCATGAGTTAATTTTAAAACAAAATCTTTTCTGTCTGAATCTTTGTGAAAATCTTTTGAATAAATATCAGTGTTATAGCCAAAGAAAAGCACATCAGTGGCTATAGTGCTTTAGGATCATACTGATGAATATTTGCATATCAACTCTCACTACAGTACTACAGATGTATCTGAAAGAGATGAGCTAAAAATTTACATGGCATTCATTCCTCCTACTTTAAAAAAAATATTTTTAATTGGATTTCAATTATTTGCAATATTAGCATATTTTCAAAATATATGTATAAAAATAACTTTTTAAATACTTGAATTGCAATATAATTCAAAAGCTTTGCTTTAAAAGAAAGTCTAAGAAGATATAAGTGCATTTTAAATTGTGCTGACTGATCAAACTGATCATACAAAAGAAAACTACAGTTCTAATAGCTAAAAAGGCAAATAAGTTCAAGCAGTTACCTAAATTCTCTCCTACTGGGAAAATGGTATAACTCAACACAAGAACACAGTAAGACTAGATAAGCATTCACCTCCTGCAATTGAGTCAACTGGGCAAAATTATTAACCACAGCCAAGAGTTTTAAAAAAAAAAAACCAAAACTCTACAAATAATTCACACTTTGTGACAGGATAATGGGGGTGAACTTACTGTATAAACCTACTGTTGTTATAAATAGAATGAGCACTGTGAAGGTTGCTAGGAGACCATTTCATTTATCTTTTTTTAAAGAATAATGAAAAAAAAGGGATGGTAGATAAATTAAGATGGGCCCCAATTTGTTCTGTTTTACTTCCAAATGAAATTATTCTTTCTCTGCCATGTTTACATGTTCAAAAAACAGGGATAAGAATTAGTTTTAAAACAATGACCTTACATACAAAAACTAATGGGCTCTCTTATTTAAGTAGTACAAAGTGGTCTACAAAAGAGAGATTGTAAGGTGGACCAAAAAACTCTTAAAAGCTCAAAATTGTAACTTTTACGAAAGGATATGGGCAGTAAGTTGGAATGAAGGAAGAAAGGAAATTAGGGGAGTAATTTGGAAATGATCTCCCTCAGGATTTGTTTCAAATGAAGCAATTTCAATGAAAAATGTTAATGAATGTAATCCAAAACACGTGTTCATACATAAAATTATTAAGGGCCTAAATTTATTACTAAGAATAGCTGAAGTTTACATTAGTACAAGGTTTACAAAGATCTTTAGGTGCTATTTCATTTAATTATTGAATACAAGGCACTGAGTTAAGCATTGAAAGAAATAAAAATACATGTTTCTCTATTCTCAAGAAACCAGCAATCTAATACGTAACATCCACAAATCTACTAATTTTGAACTTTTTTTTTTTTAGTTTATATAAATTGTTTGGAAAATTGAAATCACCTGTTAAGACTGATTTAAAATTAAAACAGAGCTTAGTCTCCCTTTGTCTTCTATTTGTTAAAATTAAATTTACTTTTAACTTTGTAAGTAAAATATAAAGTTTACTTCTTACCGTAAGGTTTTTCTTCTGTAATTTTCCCTGTTGAATCCAATGTATCAGTAGCTTTCCCCAATTCTCCAGTAGCAATATACTTCTAGAGAAAGAATAATAAGCAAACCATAAAAGGAAAAGTACTGATGAACATATGACAAAGTTCATACAAAATTTTATTTCAGTTTAAACTAATAAGACTGACCTGGTACAAAATCAGGGAAATAATAGCTACATAATTGGTTTTGTTTTTTTTTTTTTAATAACAGTATTATCAATAAAAAGATATAATAAAAAAATAAATTAAATATAAAGTAGATGAAGGGGAGGGGAAATAACAGTATCCAGAAATATTTCTGAAAATTTTCTGATCCTTAACACGATAAAAGCTGAGTACTTTTAAAATTAAGACCTAAAAATGCACAAAGAAATGTAGAATGCAAAAATAATATAGTAACTTTTAAAATCATTTTCTGATGTCTATTTATGGCAAGGAGCCAGCCTTGAATTGTATTCTTGTGTATTCATGAACACTATATACCAAGAAAGTTCATTATAATTCATTAAGCATTTAATAATTGCAAAACCCCATACCAGGCACAAAAACAAAACTGTCTGTCTCTAAAGAATTCACTAACCTTTACTAAGGGGAAATCACATGCACATAGTTAAGTAAAGATTAATTTTTAGGGGGAAGGTCTGGATGGTCTAGGGAAGCCCTAGTGTAAAAAAACACACATATTGGTATCTCTCTGTAACTTGTAGTATTGCCAAGTTGATTGGGGAAACTGAAAGGTTAACTTGCCCACAACACCAGTTAATCTTTCACAAGAAAGCTTTGAATGAACCTCAAGGCCTTTCTTACTTCAAAGTCAACCGTCTGTCTCTACTCTGCCAAGCTTCCTCTTGAATGAAAACTATATGCAAAGTAAATTTGAGGAATGAGATGGGGGAAAAAAGTAACAAATGGAGTGAACAGGATAAAATAGTTTATAGCAAGGGGCACAAAAAACAGACAGATCCTACTCAGGTGGAAAAACGTTTTTAAGTATAGTTCTAATGACAAACTAATATACAGCTTTCATATGAAAGTCTAGTTATCTTAACAGGGACTAAAGAGTGACATATCACATAATACACCTTTTTTACCATGATAATTCATTAAATTATTTACAATGTGTGAAAGAGTTAGCATCTTCATTGATAAGGAAATGCCCACAGTGACAAAGTCATGGATAATTTGCAGTACTGCAGGATTTTTTAAAATATACCAAAAACTAATTCACTAATCCTAGTGAGAGGTATTAAAAAGACTTAGTTGAAAACATGAATAAAAAACTACATAGAAAAGCAATTTTAATTCATGAACTTTATAGATGTGGTTGTTAAGTCATTTTCAGTCATTTCTGACTGACTCCCTATGAATTTTTCTTCGAGACATGAAATGGCTTGCCATTTCCTTCTCCAGTTCATTTTACAGATGAGGAAACTGAGACAAACAGGATTAAATGACTTGTCCAACATCACACAGCTGATAATATAAGTCTTGAGTCAGATATGAATTCAGTAAGGTGAGTCTTCCTAATTCCAGGCCTAGCACTCTATCCACTGCTATATACTCTTAAAAAAGAGCATATTTTCAGATTTTGAAGAGCTGAGTCTATGCTCCAACTCTACTAAATTTCATTTTTATCAAAATAACTATGTTATTCAGTGAAAAATTAGCTTATTCTCAGTCCATTACTAACCAGACACTGCTTATCATTCCAGAATAACTGAATAACATTTTTTATTCATTCTTTTACTTGCCTCTATCTGAAACAGGTTTTGTTTAGTTCACTGAAGGCAATTAAAAAAAAAAAGCCTAATGAAAATATTTTTATTTTTAAAAAGGAGGAATTGTATTTCTCAGAAACACCTCATTACTATCACTGATAGCAAATGTATGCCAAGAGAAGACATAATGGAAAAATGAAGAAAATTTCTGTGTGTGTGTATGCACGCATATGCCCTTGATCCTCAGATATAATTTCATCCAAATCTTTGAGATAAGGAAACAAAGTTTCCTGAAAATTTTTTCCCAAAGTCACTCATGTAGTAAATATACAAGCTGAGATTTGAGCCCTGGTATTCTGACTCCAAGTTCAGTAATTATTCTGTTGGAATAAAAATGTCTATCTTTTATATAAGAAAAATCTTTGCCCCCTTTGACAGTGTCACTAATTTCATCTAATTTAATTAAATTTCATCAAATAATACTACATATGCAAGGCACTTTGTTCGCAGAGTACACATTACAGAATAGCTCAAGATTTTCTTTTGTGCACCACCATGCAGAAAGATTTAATTAATGGTGTAATTTTTAAAAGGCAATGCCAGTAACAAAAGTAAGCTGTGGGTAACTTTCCTTACTCATGTCCATTTTCTGCTACGATTATATTATCTCCTATTATATAGACTACAAGTTCAAAGAAATGTACAACAAAATTATTTCCATATTATATATGTCTCAAGTTAACAATTAGAATGGTTGCTTTGATTAGAATGAATGGCTAAGAACAAAAGCTTCCATATCTTATCTCTCCTTACTAGAGCTACATGAAGACAAGGAGCATGTCTGATTCATCCATCTTTCCCACACTTAAGTGTTAAACCGTCTCACATATGGTAAACAATAAATGGACAAATGCAAAAACAAGTCCATGATGAGTAGGTCCTAACTTTGTAACAATTTCTTTAAATATACAAGATAAATACAATATGGCTTCTTTTATTCTCCCTGTAATTAGCCAGAGACATTTTAGAAAGAGAATAAATCAATGGATTCTGAGCTTTTAGCAATATCTTATTGTTCATTTAGTTGACTTAAAAAGTTGACTTAAAAAAAAAATCACCTCTTATGTTCTTTGAAAATGTTAATCATCTGTTAGCATTAACACCATTAAGAGCTCCATTGGTCCTGAACTTTCCCTTCTCCTTTTCCTCTATCCCTGTCCCTTCTCATTCTTCCCCAACTCCCTTCCAACCCCAACGACCAACAAAGAACTCAAGATGAGAGCCAAGTATTCATGGATATTACTAGTCTATTTTAATTTATATGTCACATATATTATTCTATAAAATTGGATGGTTGGACTATAGGAGGTTCCTAACTTTTTTTCTCTTTGTGACTAATCCTTTGACAGTTTCATGGACCTCCTTCTTTGAATAATATTTTTAAATGTATAAAATAAAACAAAGAATTAAAAAAGAAAATCATGCTGAACTTTTTAAAAATTCACAGACCCCAGGTTAATTATAACTGAACTAAAGAATTTAAAACAGAAAATAACAGATTTAAGGTGGGAAAAAACTGGAACAAAAGGTTTGACAATTGTCAATGCTGTAAAATTACCCATACATATAACTTGTAAATAAAAAACTATTAAAAAAAAAAAACCAAATTTATTTAAAAATGAAACTATTATCCAACCAAGTTATAAGTTTTCAACTACTACTGATTAAATCTATCTTTATTATATTTAAAAACAAGTTTCAAAAAACATTTCACCAAATTCTAGTGAAACAGTTTAATTATCAGAGATAAAGTTCTATTTTATAATACTAATTTGAAATATTAGCTCTTTTTAAACTATATAGATGTTTTTAACTGGTTATAGCTATGCTTTTCTATATATACTATTCATATGTAAGGAACAGTACCTTACCATCTTGTCCTCCCACACCACCCTCCAGACCACCGCCCTGTACACTATATTTTAAGGACTCCCTCCTTGCAAATGTCTTGCACAGCACCTTAAGTACCACAGGACTTTTCCTTGTAGTAAACCCTCTTAAACGGTTGTCTTCTATTATTAGAATGAGAATGTTTTAAGAGCAAGGTTTGGGGAGAAGGTATGAGAGAAAAACACTTTTTAAAAGCCAGGTTTTTTTTTTTTTAACATATAAAAATTTTTTTGGAAAACAGCAAGGTTTTTTCTGCACTTTTCTATTATTATCCTTCAATATGATCCTAGAATCTTGGCATATTAATCAAAAATTACCAACATAAATAAAGAAAGGATAGTTAAAAACTAATAAAATTCATCATTCTTACCTTGGAACCTGATAACATACTGGTCAACATTTTTGTTCCTTTTCCAATTCCAACCACTGCAAGTCAAAAAAAGATATAATATTCTCTTATGACAATTAGATTTTAAAATCTGCACATTTGTTATTGTATTTTTTCATTTACTATATACTAAGTTAAAAAAAACACTATTTCAGCACAATTTTTGCTATAACTTCTTTTATCAATTAAACTTGTCATTCAACAAAAAGAGAAAGCGACTATTTTCAGAAAATGTACACAATTTTTTTCATCTTTATGTATGTTAAAATGCAGGAGGCTTAAATTTTGACAATTATATTTTACAAAAATAAAAACTTTAATGAAAATCTAAGATTTGCTAGAATTTCTTATGAATATCAAAGAACACTACATAGACTAAATAACAGCCTGTGGTCTAGTTTGATGATGTCTTTTACAGAATTCATTATTAAGCATGCAAAATCATCATCATGGTTAATGGACCACTTAAAAATTGTTAAGTTCCAGAAGAACTTCATTAAGAAAAAAGACAACATTCTGAGGAATCAACATTACACAGAGAAAAATACAACAGAAACTATATGGTAAATCATCTGTCAAACTTTTTCTGCCTCAGAATCTTTTTACATTCTAAAATATGATGTATATCTATCAACATTTATTTTGTTTTGACATTAAAACAGATAAATGTTTTAGAAATTAATTCACTTGGGGCCGCTAGGTGGAACAGTGAATAGAGAACCAGCCCTGAAGTCAGGAGGACCCGAGTTCAAATATGACCTCACTTCCTGACTGTGTGATTCTGGGCAAGTCACTTAACCCCAATTGCTTCAGCAAAAATTAATTAATTAATTTAATTTAATTAAAAATAACAAAAATAAGCTCACATATGAAAATAGTTTTAAAAGCTACTCTACTTAATTTAGCTATTTTCAAGCTATTTTCCAAAACAAAAAACCTTATGTGAGGAGTAGCACTATTTTATAAATTTTTCCAAATTTCTTAAATCTATAGCTTAATTCTAATATTTGATTCTGTATTCAATCTATTACAATATGTTCTTTTGATTCAGGTATGTATCTGAAGAAAATCTGTCCTCCTGCTGATACACAGTTGGAAAAGGGAAGAATATTTAAACAGACAAAAAAAAACAAAAAAACCAATTCTTAGTATTATTATGAAGAGCTCTGATCTCTTGGACACTCCCCTGTAAGGGGTCTTAGGAATGAAACCTCAGAATTCACAGGCTACATTTTGCCAATGACTGTGCTAAATAATAGCAATAAGGATTTCTAGCATTTATGTAGCATTTTAAATTGTGCAAAGTCCTTTTCAAATATTTTTTTCATTTGATCTTATATATAATGCTATATATAATATATAATGCTAGTAAGCCTCTGAAGCCAAATTTAAACTCAGGTCTTCCCCATTCCAGGACTGGCATACTATTCACTGCATCATCTAGTAAATAAATTATTTTTTATAATATTATATATTATACATATATGTGTGTGTATATATATATATATATACACACACACACACACATACACACACACATTTAAAATTATGCTAGAGTTCTTTTGGCTCCTCAACTTGAAGCAACAGCTCATTTTATGCCAGCACATTTCACTAATCATTAGGTGGAATTAGAAAAGGAACTCTGGTAATTTCTACACTACAAGTTTGTTTTTTTTTTTTAATTAACTGAACAAAATTAATGTTTTGGGAATGGGTATGACTATTACATAAGAACGAAAAAGAACAAAAGGGAATATAAGCAAGCAGTATACAAAAGAATTATGAGAAACATGAGGAGAAACAAGTGCACTGAGAAAAGTCTTGCAATTTTTTTTACATAAGATTCAAATATATAGAGAGAGTTGTTGTTAGGTTTAAAAACAAAGCTATCGAGAGCTTGCAATACCAACTTGTTTGACAGAAAACAAATAATGGAAATCACTCTAGCCACTCTATTTCTGTCAGCAACATCTATCATCCTAAATTTGAAACCTTAGAATAATCAATGATTCTTCCATTCTTCTTTCACTTCTCTGAAATTTAGATTACTGTTCATTAATTGATCTGTAAGAATTTTGGTTAATCACTGGAACTAACAACTATGGATCAGATTTGAATTTAATTGTGAAGGTCTCAACAGCAGAGCCTGTAAGACTTTGGTATCCCTCATTTTATAAGCTACAACGTGGTCCTGTCTCAAGAAGAGAAGGGAAATAAGTGGATTATTATTAGTCAACCTGGTCAGATGTTTTGCCTAGCACTATGTACGTGCTAGGTTTTTAAGTGACATCTCTGGCACTAAGTGGCATCAAATATGAGCTTTTCCCAAGAATGTTGTTCAACTCTTTTTCCCTGTTTCTAGAAATTTTATCATGTCATCAACAGAAAGTCACTCAATATTTCTGAGTAGGTTAGACACAATGTTTAAATGGTATTGTAAGAAAATAAATCTGATAACAGTGTATAAAAGAGAATCCAAAACATAGCCAGTTTATATTTTCTCCAATCTAGGAGATAATTTTGAGGGTAAAAGTGTTCATTTCAACCTCACCCAACATCAAATATAACTACTTCTCCCTCCCTTTAATCAATTTAATTACACAGAATTTCCAAATGTGGTCCTTTAAATTAAAAAACCTTTCATTGTCTTTTCCATTTTTCTATTCCAAAATTATATGTTTAAAAAATAAATTGATTAATGAAGTGTCAACTGAAGAGTAGCAAGTAGTATCAGTATCTCATTGGTTATTTTGTGGCCACTATTATTATCACTGGTAGAAAAAAATTAAATAGAATAAAAATTAAATAAAATAAATCTATTTCTTTTAAAATTTAATTAAAATTGTTTCTTTGAAAATGAGAATTTTTTGTGATCTGAGACTTCATAATTAAATCAGGATTCAGAATCATCATCATCATAAACACTGATCTCACATTTTAACAGTATCTTTGCTTTTGACTCTATTAAAACAAGTCAGCAAAAGCAATCCATAAATGTTTTAACATGAAATTTCCATCGCCCTATATACATATTCAACACACTCTTCCACCAAAAAAATTTAATTCAAACATCAGATTTTTTTCTTTTGTTGTAATACTCCCTCTTGAACTATAATATACCAAATTTAAAAATCAATAATTATGCTTATAGTGAATACCATCACCTTAGTTTAAATGACTAACCTTCAATTGTAATAATAGGCACTAGAAACATGATATTATCATACTAAATCACTTAAAAATAACTGATTTCATTTACAGATCAATTTTTATTTTTTCTCTACCAAGTGTATATGCTTTTCACACTAGATTGTAAAGAATTTAAAAAAGATTTAATAGCGGTGTCTTGTTATCAATGACATTAGATATAGCCTTTCCCTAAAGACACTTAAAATTTTGTCAAAGACAAGCCTTAATCAAATACAAATATTAAGCATCTACAGTGCTGTGCAAAGACAAAGTAAATAATTGAATTGAACAGAATAAACCTTACAACTTTATTTACTTTAAAAAATTCAATATCCAAGATGTCTCCTCTTTGTAGCAATCACTGTTGATTTTTTTACATATTTGGCACTGAATTTACAAGATCTTGACAAATATGCTTTAATTGTTCATCATGAGACCTAATTTTTATCATATTGTATAATTAAATCTTTGACAAAGTCAATTTTCCCTAATCAAACCTTGAATATAGTTCACAAGTTTCCTATCGGGTTTAAATCGGACAAGTCCCAGACCACTGAAGTATGTTCCTTTCTATCTCTTAGATAAATTCTTAAAATGTTTTTGACATTATTTGATGCATCTCTGTATTGCAGTCTATTGGTCTAAGCATTTATTAAGCACCTATTATGTCCCAGAAACTGTGCTAAGCACTGGGGACACACACCAAAAAAACCCCTAATGGGGGAAAAAAAAATCAAACAAATTATGTATGAAAAAGCTATACAAAGGATGAGTTAAGAGATAATAAAGAGAAAATATTAGCATTAAAAAGATTTAAGAAAGATTTTTTGAAGCTTGGATTTTAGCTAGTACATGAAAAAAGCCAGGGAAACCAAGAGATAGGAGGGAGATAATTCCAGAGAGAGAATCTGTCAGAAAAAATCCCGAGTTAAGTAATGAAGTGTTTTATGTGAGGAACAAGGAGGCTAGCGTCACTGGATCATGGAACCCAAACTTGGGGGTAAGGTAAAAGAAGATCGGAGAGGTAGAAGACCTAGTTAAGAAGGGTTTTAAACATCAGACATTTCTCTATTTCATTCTGGTGATGATTGGGAACCACTAAAGATGACTCAAGGTGGGAGTGGGGGGTTGACATAGTCAGATCTGCTGTTTAGTAATAAGATTAATTTGACAGATGGGGGTAGATTGGAACCAGGAAGAGACTTGAGGCAGAAAGGCCAACCAAAAGGCTACTGCAATATCCAGGTATGATGAAGAAAATCCTGTAACTTTAAATTCATTCTTCTCTGATTATCAATATATTTACCAGAGTTCATTCTCTCCTTGGGTACAAGACTACCAAGGCTCCCAGTTGGAGGAATGAAGATGGGGTGGATATTTTAGAATTTGATATAGCTATCCAGAACTCACAGATTTATCCTAAATTTCTTCTAACAATGGTTTTGGCATAGATTTGGGAAAAAAAATGTCATCAGTAAAAATTCACCTTTTTCCAATCTTCAGTACTGCAGCCTTTGAATTATCTTGCCCATTAAAAACTTTTTTTTAAATCATAGCAATAGTAAGCAGCTATTATTTTAATGGTCTTCATTTTGTTCTTCCAGTTTCAGAAACTCCGTCCTGCAAAAGAGAGGAATCAGTAGCAATCCTCCCTGTTGCCTGAAGGTCTTTGCTTGTTTTCTGAGAAAACTGAGACATTAGAAAGGTTCTATGATATACCCAAAGTCACAAAATTTGAATTCAGATATTACTGAATCCAAATTTCCCCAATCTCTTTACCATGCCAACAAAGATACCTATTGATTGTGGAATAGCTATCCAAATTATTGTACATAAATGAAACTATCAGTAACATATGCTGTGTATGATGAATACAAAGAAACAAAGAAGAATTTAAAGTTAGCAGAGCCAGTAAAACAATGTACAAAACGACTGCAACAATGTAAAAGCAAAAACCAACAATAGTCACAAATCAACAAAATATAAAGAATAAGCTGAGCTCCATTACCTCGTCTCCCCTTGGACTTTAAGATCAGAGTCCATAGAAGTAAAGCACTGCATATAATGCCAAATATTTTCAAATTTTTGATCCATTTTACAGGATTTTTCTTTTTTTTTAATCTTTGCTATTAGGTGTGTTGGTGCATTCCCTTAATCTCAGCTGCTAGGAAGAAATGGTGTCCTACACTGAATAGGTGTCTCCCAAAGCAATAAATAATAGGGCCACTTGGCTACATTAAAAAATTCAAACTAACTCAGGCAGAAAATGGAGTATGTCAAAGGTCCTCTGCTGGGATCAGCCTAATGGCCATTACACTTCCAGTTGGACAAGATAAAGACATTTAGTCAAAAAAAAATTATGATCATAAAATAAAATTTTTAAAAAATTTTGTTTTAAGAAATGACTCTGGAAGGGGGAAAGGGAATGGATATCAGGGGAGAATCTAGGCAATGTAAAACAAAAGATCAATTTTAAAAATTTTTTGAAAAAAAGAAAATTAGGTATTTAAGGGAACCTGGAATGCTTAGTATTTAAAAAAAAGAAAATGGATGTGGCCAAAAAAAGTCAATACCATCTAAAGCTACAAATACAAAAACCTAGGACAAAAAAAGGTTAGTCACTAAACCCAAGTCTAGTCACTAGGCTGTAAAATCCATGAGAACAGACCTTTTATAGTTAAACACTTTAGTTCCACACAGAACAGGTACTAATTAAACTTACTGAATTAAGCTACATCAGACTTACAGTACTCCTTTCTGGAAACCATATTTAGTTTTTTGGGAAACACTAACAAGTTTCACAGAAACCTTACTTTGATGATTTATCATCAAGGCTTTATGAAGTTTTGAAAGGCTTCAAGTAAGCTTTTAGAAATAAATTGCTGTCTAATCAAATACAAAGGAGTTTATCTCTAATAGGTTCGCCATCAAATGATAAATTCTTGGGCACTATGCATCTGGGGGATACAAAAATGATAAAAAACAGTCTACCCTTTAGAAGTTTACTATTCTATTTGTTTTATATATATACACACACACATATTCTAAATGTCATTCATGTTAACAAATAGCTAGGAATATGCCACATAAACACAGAGTAATAGTTGACAATATGCAGCAGGAAGAAATTTAGAAGAAACTAGAGGCATATATACAGATCTGGGAGTAATCTGTATAAAAATGATTGTTTAACCCATTTGAACACCAACAAAGTGAGGAAAGAGAAAGAAAAAGAGAACCCAGAATGCAGTTTTAGGGGCATCCAAACTTTATGGGCAAAAGAAAGATAATGGACCAAGTAAGGAGATGGAGAAGTAATTAGATGGGAGGAAAATCCAGGAAGAGCAGTGTCACAAATCAGATGAGAAAGTCTCCAGAAGGAGAGGGTAGCTGGCAGTGTCAAAATGCAAGGGAGGTCCAGAAGGATCGGATCAGGAATAAGAAGCAGAAACTCAGCAAGCAAGAGTTTTGTTGATTAAGGATATATGACCTACATATAAAAGGTCATATCATAAACAAATTAAAGGAATATGGAAGAAATCAACTTTATGGACAGGGAAAGAGTTCATAACAAAATAAAGGACAGAAGGAAACACTGGAACAATTTTCATTACATAAAATTGTAAAATTCTTACAACAAACAAATCCAATGCAGCTAAAATTAGAAAGGAAACTGTTGAATGAGAAAAAAAAATACCTGCACCAAGTTTCTCGGATAAAAGTGTTATTTCCAAAATATTCAGGGAACTGACTCAAAAATGTGTAAAAATAAGAACCATCCCTCAATTGATAAATTTTGGTCAAATATAAATAAATAGGCAGTTCCCAAGGAAGAAATAGATATTTATGGTCATTTTTTTTTAAAGCACAAAATTGTGAATAGAGAAATGGAAAGGAAAGCAACTCAGATTATATCTCATGCACTTTAGATTGGCAATGCTGACCAAAAAAATGAAAATGATAAACGTTGGAAGGACTTTGGAAAAACAGAATCAATAATGCATTGCTGCTGAAGCTGTAAATTAATATAGTCATTCTGGAAAGTAATTTTTACCAAGGCTCAAAAATCTATTAAACTGTACATAATCTTTGACCTCCTATGAGGTCTATAACTTACAAGATGAAAGAAAGAAGAAAATGACCCATATGTACAAAAATATTTACTGCAACTCTTTTTTTGGTTGCAAAGTACCAGATGTTAACAAAGTGCCCATCAATTGAGGAATGGCTGAACAAATTATGATATGTGAATGCAACAGCTACATGTTGCTAGAAGACAGAGGAGACAGTTAAAGGGGAATTTAGGAATACGTGAACTAATGCAGTGAAGTGAGCAAAATGAAAGATTCATTTATATTATAACAATACTGCAATAATTAATATTTTTAAAATTCTTAAGAATTCTGATCAACACAGAATAAACTAGCATTCCAGAGGATAAAGTTTGAATGTTACCCACATCCTGACAGGGTTAGGAGATGAATTAATAACAAGACAGACACACTTTTAACACAGCTAATATGGAAATTTTATTTGCTTCACTATGCACATTTGTTACATGGGCTTTTTCCCTTTTTCTTCTGTCAGTAGAGGTGGGAGTAGGAGTAGGAAAAAATATAAATTGAAAAAAAAATTAAAAGTTTGTGGATCATTTGTTTTCGAGAAGGAAATGACAAATCATTTCAGTATCTTTGCCAAGAAAACCCCAAATGGATCATAAAGAATTAGGCTCTAGTGAACAAAAGAAGGATAACTTGTTGGGAATGTAATAAAGAAAATTTCTCCTCAGGTATGAGTTAGACTACATGATATCTAAACTTCCTTCCAACTCTTTTAAGATTCTATAGCTCAAGATTTATAAAGGACAATTATTTTAAAGAAACTTCCTATCACACCTATAATCTTTGGCCAGATGTATTCAATATATTCCTATTGCTACAAGATTAATTCCTTAGCTTTCACTCTTTATATGCTTTGGGACTGATTCTGTTTTTTTTTTGTAACCCTATCACTAAGAACAGATCCTGCCACATAGTAAAAGCCTAATAAATGATTTTTTAATAAATGCTGAAATAAATTGAATCACATTTTCCTATATGAGAGAAGGAACTATAAGCAGAAATAATTTATCTAAGCTGAAACAGGTATATTCATCCACAGACATCTTTTAACTTGGATAGTACAACATCATAGTATGATTTTAAAAAATGATTTTTTAACTTGTGAAGATATATCTACCAAGATTTCCTAATTAAAATTTTCACCTTTCCCAAGTTATTTTTCATAAGATTTGTAAAGATCCAAAAGTATGATTCTAATTCACTTCTCTTTTTAATTGCCATCCTAGCAATCCTCTCATGTTACTGATTAGTAAATTATTTTAATAAACAGAATTACATTTAAAATACATATATAATCTGAAAAGTAAACTTTGAAGTGCGAGGAAAATTGAAAATAACTGACTAATGTAGAGAGGTTAATTTGTTTAAAATGAGAACAAAATTTTCTATTTTTTTTTTTTTTTTTTTGCTGAGGCAACTGGGGTTAAGTGACTTGCCCAGCTTCACACAGCTAAGAACTGTTAAGTGTCTGAGGCCAGATTTGAACTCAGGTCCTCCTGACTTCAGGGCTGGTGCTCTAACCACTGCACCACCTAGCTGCCCCTAAATCTTTTCTATTTCAATGAAAAGTTTTTCCACCATATCTAGTTTTGTTTTTAAAAATTTAAAAAGTGGTGTTTTATCACCGATTTTTTTTTTTTACTGAGAAGTATACATGTGCTTTATTTCTTATGTTATCTTCATTTTGCAATGCAATATGAGTTGGGTTTTTTTAGTTTTAATTGCTATAGTATACATACATTTCAAGCCCAGATATGCAAAGCAAAGCCTAACAAATTCCAATAAACAAAACAGGAAGTAAAAGCATTAATGTTTTCCCCTCTAAAATAAATTCTATCAACTTCTCTAAACAATAATGTTGTCTATGGGAGCATATCTGTAAAAGAAACTATTCTTTAAAAAATTCAAGTAGTTCTTGCTACAGAGTGAGAACTAATTGAAGAAAAAAAAAATTTTTTTAAACTGGACATAGGTAGGAAAAAAGGCCACATTATTCTTTAAAGGCCTATTTGTGCAAACAAGTGGCTAGTTTTTATTTTTTTCATTCTATTTTATTTTCTGTTTTTAAGCTAAGATGGCAACATGTGTCCCATGTAACAAAAAAGTTGTGAAAGATTCTAAAATAAAATTATAAATTAATCTATATTATATCTTAAATGAAACTAAACTTCTTCTCTTCCCAACCTAGGAAAGCCATTGTAAAAATGAAATTGTATTAAAATGCCGCTTATATCTATTACCCAGAACTCCTGTGGCAGCACTGTCCAAAGTTCCTCCATGACCAATTTTTAATGCCTGTTTCTTCCTTTTGTTGCCATCTTGAGGAGGCATACCAGCTTCTATTAAAGAAAAATGAATTAAAAAAGTATTCATCCACTGTGTCTTCAAATAAAGTCAGATAGTACCCCCCAATTAATACAATTTATTTAAAACACACATACACATACATACATACACACACTCACTCTCTCTCCTAATTTATAACAATATAATTAATGCTGCTAGCAAAAGATTTTGACAAATATAATAGAAGCCTACTGAATTAGAACTGAATTATATCCTAAAAGTTCCAACTGTAAAATCAGTTGCTTTTTTAAAAATAACCAATGCTGTAAAGAGTTTTCCAGATCATTCTATATTCATTTTACAGAATATACAATTACAAGCTGAATTTTGTTGATTTCTGAAATAACACGGTTAATATATCACAACATAAGGTCCAAAAGACATATCATCACTGGGGCAATAGCCAATTTATAAATGTCCCTATTAAGTGAATTGTCTATTACATTACCAATTAACAATGACAAAATATGACAAGTTTGTCAAGTTCTACTAGAACTAACTGAGCTTGGAATTCTGAGAGTAGGGGGTCTTCATAACCCAAAGGGAAAGTTTTTGCCAATTCTAGGAGAAAATCTAAGTTTGTCTTTAATAGCCTCCAACTACTTAGTATACTTGCACAGACTTTCAAGTGTAGTATTTTTTCATGCTGACTTAAATCCTCAATCTATTTCTCCTTTAAGTCCCAAATATTCCAGACTCTCATAGTATCCCGCTTCCCTTCCCCAAGTAATAAATTAATCTCAGTACAAAGGATTCAGCTATAAGTTATAATAAAAATTGGACTGGTTTAAATCACATTAGTATGTGAATGATTGTTGACCTTTCTAACACCATGTTTTCTTAAATGTGTATCTTCAGACATGTTGCCTTCAAGATAAAACATAATGTATGGGCAAGTAATATATCTTGTCTTTGTATCCCCAATACTTAGCAAGTGCCGGGCATATAACTTAATTAATACCGATTGTTCGGCCATTCCCCAAATGAGAAGCATCTATTTTGTTTCACAAAGTTCTGCTACAAATATTTTTGGCATATATGGATCTTTCTGCTTTCTGCCTCCATAAGGTATAAATGCTGGAGTGGGACATCTAGATTAAACTATGTGAACAGTTTGGTGATTTTTCTTAAGACTAGATGACTTATGAAGTTCCTTCCTGCTCTAGATCAATAATCTCATTGGACCCAGGAGAATAAATGTATTGGTAAATATAGATGATCTAAAACTAATAAATATCTATAAGAACTTAAAAAAAAAAAGTCACTGGTGAGAGAATTCTTAACCAAACATAACTAGAAGAGTTCCTCGAGACAGAGCTAATAATTTTAACTTCATAAAATTAAAGCAGAAACATTGTAGAGTGGATAGCAAACAAGGCTTAAAATCAGGAAGACGGGTTCAATTCCACCTCTGACACTATTGAGACTCTTAAGGAATTCATTTCCAATAAGAATTCAGTAGACTGAAAGGTTTGGGGGTAACAGAACATATAAATAAGGGATGGAGAATGTGCGGGGGAAAAAAAACACTAGCCTGGGAATCAGAATACCTGGGATCTTTCTAGTACTCTGAATTCACTCTTTTTACTGCTCCAAATCCTTTAACTGTTTTCTCACTGCCTAAAGAATCAAGTCTGAAGTTCTCCCTCTGGCACTTTAGAACCTCCAGATGGCCATTGGGACAAGTAAATAGCAAGTGGACACCACTCAGAACCGCCTAAGAAAAAAATGCAGGAGGTGGAATCAGGAAAATTAATTTTCCCGAGTTCAAATCTGACCTCAGACTCTGTGACCCTGTGTGCCATTACACAATCACTTAACCCTGTATGCCTTAGTTACATCATCTATATGATGAGATAAAGAAAATGATAGACCACGCTAATATCTCTGTCAAGAAAACCTCAAATGGAGTTATGAAGAGCTGGACATAACTGAAATGACTACCTTTTTAACATTTTCCTTTCCCTACTAAAAATATGTTTATATAGCTCTTTAAAAAGTTTACAAATTGTGGTCATCAACAATGCAATGAACAAATCAGTTTCAATAGAGCTGTAATGAATTAAACCAGCTACATCCAGCAAAACAACTCTGGGAGATGACTATGAACCACTACCTAGAATTCCCAATCCCTCCAGTTTTGTCTGCCTGCATTTTTGATTTCCTTCACAGGCTAATTGTACACTATTTCAGAGTCCAATTCTTTTTGTACAGCAAAATAACTGTTTGGACATGTATACTTATATTGTATTTAATTTACATTTTAACATATTTAACATATATTGGTCAACCTGCCATCTGAGGGAGAGGGTGAGGGGAATGAGGAGAAAAATTGGAACAAAAAGTTTGGCAATTGTCAATGCTGTAAAATTATCCATACATATAACTTGCAAATAAAAAACTCTAATTAAAAAAAAAGTTTACAAATTACTTTCCTCAACACATAAGATAGTGATGCTACATAAGTAGCACAAGTATTTACTCCCATTTTTTAGAGGAGGAAGCTAAGGATTAATGAAGTCTAGTAATTTGCCTAGAATCATACATACCAGGGGTAGCTAGGTGGTGTAGTGTTTAGAGCACCAGCCTTGAAGTTGGGAGGACTTAAATTCAAGTCTGGCCTCAGACCCTTAATACTTACTAGCTGTGTGACCCTGGGCAACTCGCTTAACCCCAAGTATACCTACTTACTAAAGGTTGGAGTCAGACTACCACATCATATTTTCTCACTCTTTCCACTGCATCCTCCTACATCTAGCCCACTACCTTCTCTAGTTCAAACCAAATGCTTTCCAAATTCTTTGTCAACCTTCTTCACATTATCTCCCAGGTCTGGAATGCTCTATTTTCGCTTTCTATTAATTATAATCATGTCCATCTTTCAAGATTCAGCTCAAAAGAACTACCCAAGTTCACTCTACTTGTTCCACTGACATTCTAAGACAAGCCACTTAATCTTTGTTCCTCAGCTTCCTCATCTGTAGAATCAAAGGGTTAAACTAGATGATCTCCAAGATCCTTTCCAATTATAAACTTATGATCTTAAGTATCTTCTCTTACATAAAATTTTCCCTGATCCTTTTACTCAAACAAAACTTCTCCCTCTGAACTTTTTTTTTTAACCTTTCATAATTTATCACATTCTATTTTGTTTTGATCTGGACTTGTGCATTCAAATATGTGGGATTTCCACAATTTCCAGTATTGAAACTCTCATCATGGAAGTAGATTGTCAAAACTCATCTATAACAGTTTTAGACAGAGGCAGAATTTGAAAACAGGTCTTTCAGATTCCAAAGCTGATCTGCTAGTCACATTGAAATGCCCTACTTTATGAAATAAGTCCATAAACAACAACTGAATACATAGTATGTACATGGCACTGTGCTAGGTGCTGAAGAGCATGAAAATTAATAACATTTCTGGATCTCAAAAAACTTACTACCTTACAAGAGGAGAAAGTTCTTTAGTAGACACTGAGTCCCATTGTACTAGAAAGCATCCCACTTATCAGGAATACTGGAGAGGGATTCTTGGTCAGATGTGGTTTGAACTAAAGTGGCCTCTTAAGTATTTCCATTCAAAGATTCTATAATTCTGATTCTGAAACTCACACAAATAAATCACAAAGCAGAATGCAAAAGTATATAAAATATTAAATAAAATAAAAAAGTATATAAAATATTAAAAGTGCTAAGATAGCATCTATGACATCTCCATTCTAGTTTATAAAAACCCCGAGACCAAAAATTGGCTTTAATTTCTTGAAACTCTCGCCTTATCTGCACATAGAAATATATTAAGTTATTATCTACTAATCTTTAATATAACTAGAATGGCACTTTGAAAGCAGACTGTAAAGCACCTCACATTTAGACAAAAGCTACTATTAGATGGTAATAAAAGGAAATTTAAGGATTAGAAAAAAAGTCACTACTGATAAATTCATAATGAGCTATATTAAAGGGGATTAAAGGTTATCTACATAGAATACTAACTGCCTATGAAAAAAAATACTGGGATCTAGAGTCAGGGAGACTTAAGTCCAAATCTCACTTTACTATCTGCATGTATCTGAGCAGGTCATAGTAACTTCTCTTGGATTCAAATTCCGTACCTATTAAATAGGGATACGTGGGTCTCAATTGTGGGGTTCAAATGATATATATATGTGATTTGAAGACCATCAAACACCATACAAACGTCAGCTATTATTGGAGTAATTAAGAAAAATTACTATCGTCTTCCAAAGTGCTTTGTAGAGGAACTATACGGGCAGATGGACAATTGTGCAACAGGGGATCGTGAGTTTGATCCATTTATGGAGTTTTTATGGCGTTTGTGTGGCTAGGAAAAAAAATAAGAGTATATGAAAAATAATGGCAGATGCACAATTTTTACATTGTACAACACTGACGCACTACGATAAATTTTTATAGTGTTGAAGGCCAGGAAAAGGACAAAGTTGTGTGACCACTACCAGCTGCACAAGACTCGGTTTTTATCTGTTAGAAATACCTACAACCTAAGCTAAGGAAGGAAACAACCGGAACCAGGTCCGTTTCCTTTAGGCTTGTTTTTTCCGAGCACGTGGCAACAGCAAAGGCCACGGGCTCCACAGGGCTACATTTTTCGCGAGGAGGCAGTAAACAGGTGGTTGAGCCGACCGCGTCTAGCATACAAAGGAGCACTTCCCAAGGGTCCCCCTTCCTGCCTGCCCGAAGGCCCCCGTCCTCCATTTCCATTCATTGCGAGATGTCGCCTTTCACGGTTTTTCCCTTGCTCTGGGGGCCGGGGCCGCCAAGGGGCCCGCCGCGCTGGCAGGAAAGCTTAGCCCAGGGAAAGCCCGGTCCCCACCTCCGCCTTGCCCCCACGCCGCCGCCGCCGCCGCCGCCGCTACCTCGCCTCGCCCGACCGCGGCTTGCGCTACCTGCCAGGAGTTTCTCCTTCAGCTGGTTCAGCAGCTCGGCCGACGTGGGGCCTTTGGGCTTGTACACGGCGAAAACGCCGCTCAGAGACAGCAGCTTGGCGGCCGCCGCCGAGCGGGAGGCCCCCGCTGCCCCCGCCATCGCCGTGGCGGAGGCCCCCGTCGCCGTCTTCCCCACAGCCGACTGTACCGCGACCTTGGCGGAGGCCGCCGCTGACGCCGCCGTCCCCGTGGTGGATGCTTTCGCTGCCTCTTCGGACCGTTCTGTCGCTGTCGCCACTGTTGCCGAGACTGCCACCGCCTTGCAGGCGGCCATCATCCTCCAACCGAAACCTCTTCCTCAAGCGAGAAGCGCAGGCTGATGACGCGTTCCGGGGAGCGCCGCCACCACCACCGCCACCTGAATCGCTGGGGCTTCCACAAAAATGTAGTCCTTGGCCTTTCTCCGGAGGACCGACGGCGCAGAGGCTGCTGGAAGTTGTAGTCCGCGAATCCCCGAGAACTCGCGGCTGGCTTCCTGGGATGGCTCAGGTCGGCCACCGTGAACGCCGGGGTTTGCTGGGAATTGTAGTTTCTTCCTCGGCGTCTGATGCTCTCTTCTCCGCCCGGCTCCACTGAGCAGGAAAATGCCCCCAGCTGCCTGTAGAAAAAGCTTCCTTCACCTTTAAAATGAGCTGTTTGTTTGTTTGTTTTTTTAATTCAAATATGCTTCACGCTTGTCAGTCCACTCATTATTCCTGCTTACACTGCTAGTCAAAGACTACTACAGTCACAAGGAGAAATGAACGAATAATAACATAATAATCATCAAATTATAAAATAAATAAATTAGTAAATAAATAAATTAGTAAATAAAATAAAATTAGTAAAATAATCACTACTCATAAAATAAAAATAGCTGTCTCTCCAAAACAAAAGAAATGGGCATTTTTTCAGATGTCTAGTTTTGGGCGGTTTCAAGTTTTGCCTGAAATGATTTCCCAAGGATAGTTGATACATCACTAGCCTTCTCAGTGGGTATGGGAGGGGGCCGGAAGAAGACAAGGAATCTAGAACAAAAAATATTTAAGAATGTTGAAATTAGTTGTTTTTAACTCAAAAAATAAAATTTGACTCAAAATGTAAAGACTGGAGCAGCAAAGATAACATGCTAAATATTTTGGGGCCCAAAATTCTATGTACTTAAACGATTTTGTGCATTTTTGTTACAAAGATCTTGGGGCAGTTTTCTTTTATAAACACTAATTAAATATGCAGGCTTTACCGAAGACAGAGAAAAGGAAAACGTAGTTTAATGGGTATGACAATACCAATCAATCAATAAACATTTATCAGTCACTACGGCAGGGCAATGTTATTAGAGCTGGAAATACTAAAGAGGCAAAAGAAAATCCCTATGTTTGGAAATACTAAAAAGGCAAAAGAAAATCCCTATGTTTGAGTATCTTACGATCAAATGGGCAAACTATGCTGTATAAACTATAAACAGGATAAATTGAAAATAAACAGCATAGAGAAAGCACTATAATTCAAAGCTATCTCTATAAGGGCTTCTTGTACAGAGCTATATTTTTAATGAGGATTTAAGAAAGCTATTAAAGCTTAAAACTGCACTGAGACTTTTAGAACATTACAATTATTTTTTCAACTAATTTTATTGATGTTTTGGGGAGGTTAGTTTTTTTTTTTCTTTTTACATCACCAAAATTTCTATTTTCTGTTGCCTCTAAGAGACCTATTCCATATATTATTATTGTTATTCCATTGTTACATCTAGTTATTGGTGGATAAAGGGAACTATGTAAGGAGATTAGAATATTTTGATATATATGCAATGCAAATAAAAAGACTTTTCCTCTTTTCTACCTTAATCCTTTTTTTTCTTTTCTTTCCTTTTTTCTTTTTTCTTGAGTTAAAATTGGAATTAGCCATACTGGCAACCCAACAAAAATAAAAAGTTGTGTATTAGTTAAAATTCTCCTTTTATTCTCAGTGAGATTGGAGCTAGACATTGGGAATGATATGGAGATTTACTTCTAGAAATATATCAGACACTAGCTGTGTGACTGGACACACAATTTCCTCAAATGTCAAATGGGGATCCTGGAGAAGGACATGACAAATCACTCCAGTATCTTTTCCAAGAAGATTACATAAAAATGGAGTCACAAAGAGTCAGACAACAAAATAACTTTACAGGATTTAAGATTGTTTTAAGTCATAATTGAACGAGATGAGGTGAGATCTCTCAGGACAGTTGTGAAAATAGAGTAAGGCTTCATCTATTTGAGAGTTGGAGTAGGCCTGAAGGTCCTTGAGCATTGACTCAAGAGCATACCCAAGTCCCCTTCCTGCTATCCTCCCATGACATCATTTTTCCCTACTTCAATCAAATATAGGCAACTATGTTTTATTGGCCAAATTCAATTTCTTGGGTAGTTCCTCCGTTTAGAATGTAAGACCCTCAGCCAATGAGGATGATAGTGGTGTGAGGGGTGTTTGCATTAGGGACTATTTAAAGTGTAAATAAAAATAAAATATAAAATAAATAAAAATAAAATAAAGTGTAAAGTGTCCTAGAAGGTGCCTCCTCCCTTTGATTGCCTGCTCCATGGGTGGGATGTCTGATTCTCCCAAGAACGTATAATAAACTTTTGCTTTGCTCCTAGAGATCTCTCCACTTTTATTAAATGGTGACCCCCTCACCATTCTGAACCACACATAATGTACACCTAATATTGGGGAAAAGAAACAAAACTCAGGGGATCTGGGTAGAAAGAGATTTCTCCTCAATAGTTAGATATAACAGTATATAGAGACTGAAATTTATTGCAATTGTTTAAAATGTTAATACATTTAAGGGATTAATTGAAATAGAGTTGGAAGGAACATCAGAGAAAGAATCAAAATTTAAAGATTATCTTTAAATGTATAACATTTGACAAAGTATATAATCAATATGCTATAAATTAGTAAATTAATTGTCATTGACATTTTCCTAATATGAATGTGATTTCTATTATTCTAACACTTTGTTTCAGGCCCACTTGTCCTGTTGTACCAAAGTTCCTTTTTAATGTCGTGACCCAGTTTCTCCAATTGTCCTATTTAGTTATTCTGCCTCAGGTTATAACCTTTCCCTCTTAATGTTTGATGAGATGAACATTTTATATCTTTAGGTTATAGACATTCCTTCTTAATGTTCCACAGGATAAAGGTTTATCCATTTTAAACGTCATTAGAATATCAGTAACCTCCCTCCATTGTGTCATCCTAGGGGCCTCCCCCACCATTAGGTTATCCCCACCTAGGTAACTCCCCCATTATGTCACTGTTCTTGTTATCCTATAAAAAAGCTTGCTGTCCCAGTACTCAGGGCTGGATTCTTTGAGATGATAGTCTCCTCCAGCCCTGGGGCCAAGATCCATCTGGTCCCAGTATCTCTCCCCATTTAATAAACTATTGAATTGGTCTCTAACCTCTGTCTTGCTCAGTTTCTTTGGCATTACAGTCCTAAGAACAGTTATATGTACTTTGCAATAATAGTGGGGGGGGGGGGAGGAGGTTAAGTTTATTAGTATAATTACAAAAATTAAAAGAGATTGTTGCAATACATAAACAAAGGGATACTGTCCCTATGAGTGAATTAGCTTAACTATTCACATTTCAACAATACACTTTCCCCTCTGCTTGGATCCTCTCTATTTAAGTAGAGATCTCAGCACAGTCTTTTTATTTCCTAATGCTGTTAGCTCTGCTTTTGGACTTCTTTGGCCTTCTCCATCATACCTCTTTCTTGGTATTTTCCACTCCCTACTCTCCAACTTTTCAGCTTCCTTTGATGTATTTGTCTTCTTTTACTAGATTGGAAGCTCCTTCAAGACTGAGACAGTATAGCTTTTAATTTGCTTTTGCATCCCCAGCTAAGTAGGAGCTTAATGTTGTTATTGTTTATCCCTCATGTTTGAAAAATAATGATATCATCGGTAATGTGAATTGTATGTGAATTAGATTTAAGTGAAGCAGAATTGCACAAAATTATCAGGCTCACTCTTCCAAAGTGACAGTGGCAGGGAGGGAGGGACAGTGGCAGGACAAAAGTCAGAATGACTGGCAACAGCCAAGAATTCAGTGGATGACCTTAACTTCTTGATGTTTGATCAAACTCTAAATACACAAAACACCTCTGCCTTCATGGACATTGGAACAAATTGTTTTCATCTACCCCTTCCACTAGGGGAAGTCTTCACTTGCTTGGGGTAGGGTCAATTACAAACTGAAATTGCAATTTTTTTTTAATAACTTTTGATAGTATAACAAAATATGATCAAAATGAATTGTCAAAGAACAAAAAGAGTAACCAAGGTAGAAAAGAAATCTAATTTTATTTTGTTGCTGTGGACATGGGTCCATAAAGAAGTGAATGTGATTACATTCTTATTTTATAGAGGATTCTGACAGATGTGTAGAAAAAGTCCAAATAAATAAAGCTCTGATAGTGAACTACCAGGCACTAGGATAGCAGTTAGAGAGATACTTCTGAGTTGTGGGATTTTTCTGCCACCCCTCAAATGGCATCATGTTGATAAGTACCTGTTACTAACATGATCCTTTGCCTAATAGTAGGTCTAACCAGAATAGAAATTCCGAGTTTTCTTTTCCTTCTCTTCTAGTGAAGACAAAGAGGAATAATTCTCTAAAATTGTTCCTTTACATCAATAAAGAATTTTTTTTCCAAAAGCAAAGGAATTTTTTTTCTTTAACAAAAAAAAAACAATAAAAAAAGATTATATGAAATCACAAATCACTATTACAACTTACTTTTAAAATACATATATATGTATAATTTATATTTAAACCTATCTATCCATATGTAATTCAAGTTGTCATTTTTCAATACAGTCCTAATGATCTATATCACTCTGAAATTCTTTGTCTCTTTCAACAGATTCACACATTTATCTATCCAAAAACATATCCTTCTGTCCTTTGCTATTGTTGAGGTTCAGAAAGGAAACCCTAACAGGCTGGGGTCACAGACTGATGATTAAGCTTACTCTGATGGTTTCAAGAAAACTGGCAAACTTACAAATTAAGGGGAGTTGTCAGAGACTCCAGAGCAAGGGCTGAGCTTGCTGTTGCCCATCCCAACTATTCTTAATGTTTTGTGGGCTGTGCTGCTTGATACCTCTCCCCACTCTATAAAGAGGAAAAAGGTGCTACACAACCTCATACTTAGATATGAACTGATAAGGCTTTCATCTCGTTTCTCTTGTTCCACACACACAGTAATTATCAGTTTTAGGTTTAGCATGATGATAACAACTTCAAATAATCTAGTTAACAATTTAAGAATTTTCCTAAGTAATAGCTAAATAGTCTTAACTATAATTTCCTTCTAGTTTTTTAGCAAATGTGAAAATACCTAATTCCCTAGATTACATTTACAAAGTATTATAAATGAAGATTAGCAAGGCTAAATAAACTTTCTACCTTCTTTCATTTGTTCTGTTTATTCTATCCCCAAGCTGTTGCAGCTTTGGAAGTTCTCAGGGAGGATTTGTATTCCCTTAAATAAGTTTCCCTTTTTGTTTTAGAGAGAAATCAAGATAAGTCTTAAAATTGAGGTAGAACATATTTGAAAATGGATTTAACTTAGTTTATGAGATTCCCTAAGTCCTAATTAAATGTTCCACGCAAACTAAATTGCTATTTGGTTATTTTGGTTATTTTCCAATTGATACAAACCATTTCTCTTTTGTGAGCCAGGAATGATTGAAAGTGACAATTTTTTTTTTAATTGACAGACCCACAGAAGTCTGACTCTCAATAACTCAAAAGCAGGCTGTTTATTACCAGAGTTTTTAAAGCAGTAGCAAACTACTTTTTTTTTTCCTACAATCCCCAAACTCTTAAATCTTCTGTTAATACTATCAATAGTATTACAATTTACATATCCTTTTAATGGGCTTTGATTAGAGCTTCTTTAAAACTGCTTTTGTTATCATATCTCAAATAACAAATTTCACTGAGCTGAATATGTTTTCTTTCTCTCCCTCTCACTCCTTCATCCATATGTCCCTGGGGATAAACTGGAACCATTCCCAATAAGATCAGGAGTAAAACAAGGTTGCCTACTATCACCATTACTATTCAATATTGTACTAGAAATGCTAGCTTTGGCAATAAGAGAAGAAAAAGAGATTAAAGAAATTAGATTAGGTAATGAGGAAACGAAATTATCACTCTTTGCTGATGATATGATTGCATACTTAGAGAATCTCAGAGATTTTACTAAAAAGCTATTAGAAATAATCTATAACTTTAGCAAAGTTGCAGGATACAAAATAAATCCACATATCCCAGTTTTGGGGATAAGAATGCATTACTTGACAAAGATTGCTGGGAAAATTGGAAATTAGTATGGCAGAAACTAGGCATTGACCCACACTTAACACCATACACCAAGATAAGGTCAAAATGGGTTCATGACCTAGGCATAAAGAATGAGATTATAAATAAATTGGAAGAGCATAGGATAGTTTACCTCTCAGACCTGTGGAAGAGCAAAGAATTTATGACCAAAGAAGGACTAGAGATCTCTACTGACTACAAAATAGAAAATTTTGATTATATCAAATTGAAAAGTTTTTATACAAACAAAACTAATGCAGACAAGATTAGAAGGGAAACAATAAACTAGGAAAACATTTTTACAGTCAAAAGTTCTGATAAAGGCCTCATTTCCAAAATATATAGAGAATTGCCTCTAATTTATAAGAAATCAAGCCATTCTCCAATTGATAAATGGTCAAAGGATATGAACAGACAATTCTCAGATGAAGAAATTGAAACTATTTCTAGCCATATGAAAATATGCTCCAAATCATTATTAATCAGAAAAATGCAAATTAAGACAACTCTGAAATACCACTACACACCTGTCAGATTGGCTAGAATGATAGGGAAAGATAATGCAGAATGTTGGAGGGGATGTGGGAAAACAGGGACACTGATACATTGTTGGTGGAATTGTGACTATATCCAGCCATTCTGGAGAGCAATTTGGAACTATGCTCAAAAAGTTATCAAACTGTGCATACTCTTTGATCCAGCAGTGTTTCTACTGGGCTTATACCCCAAAGAGATACTAAAGAAGGGAAAGGGACCTGTATGTGCCAAAATGTTTGTGGCAGCCCTGTTTGTAGTGGCTAGAAACTGGAAAATGAGTGGATGCCCATCAATTGGAGAATGATTGAGTAAATTGTGGTATATGAATATTATGGAATATTATTGTTCTGTAAGAAATGACCAGCAGGATGAATACAGAGAAGATTGGAGAGACTTACATGAACTGATGCTGAGTGAAATGAGCAGAACCAGGAGATCATTACATACCTCAACAATGATACTGTATGAAGATGTATTCTGATGGAAGTGGATTTCTTCAACAAAGAGAAGATCTAACTCAGTTTCAATTGATCAAAGAGGGACAGAAGCAGCTACACCCACAGAAAGAACACTGGGAAATGAATGTAAACTGCTTGCATTTTTGTTTTTCTTCCCAGGTTATTTTTACCTTCTGAATTCAATTCTTCTTGTGCAACAAGAGAACTGTTCGGTTCTGCACACATATATTGTATCCAAGATCTACTGTAATCTATTTAACATGTATAGGACTGCTTGCCATCTGGGGGAGGGGCTGAAGGAAGGGAGGGAAAAATCATAACAGAAGTGAGTGCAAGGGATAATGTAAAAAATTACCCAGGCATGGGCTCTGTCAATAAAAAGTTATAATAAAAATAATAAATAAATAAATAAATAAATCCACATAAATCCTCAGCATTTTTATATATCACCAATAAAATCCAACACCAAGAGATACAAAGAGAAATTCTATTTAAAATAACTGTCAATAGCATAAAATATTTGGGAATCTATCTGCCAAAGGAAAGTCAGGAACTAAATGAGCAAAATTACACAACACTTTCTACACAAATAAAGTCAGACCTAAACAGTTGGAAAAGTATCTTGAATAGGTCGAGTGAATATAATAAAGATGACAATGTTACCTAAACTAATCTATTTATTTAGTGTTATACCAATCAGACTCCCAAGAAACTATTTTACTGACCTAGAAAAAATAACAACAAAATTCATGTGGAAGAACAAAAGGTCAAGAATTTCAAGGGAACTAATAAGAAAAAAAAAATCAAATGAAGGTGGTTTAGCTTTACCTGATCTAAAACTATATTACAAAGCAGTGGTCACCAAAACCATTTGGTATTGGCTAAGAAATAGACTAGTTTATCAATGGAATAGGTTAGGTTCACAGGACAAAATAGTCAATATCTATAGCAATCTAGTGTTTCACAAACTCAAAGATCCCAATTTTTGGGATAAGAATTCACTATTTGACAAAAAGTGCTGGGAAAATTGGAAATTAGTATGGCAGAAACTAGGCATGGACCCATACTTAACACCATACACCAAGATAAGATCAAAATGGGTTCATGATCTAGGCATAAAGAATGAGATTATAAATAAATTAGAAGAAATAGGATAGTTTACCTCTTAGACTTGTGAAGGAGGAATTTGTGACCAAAGAAGAACTGTAGTACATTATTGATCACAAAATAGATATAGTTAAAAAGCTTTTGTACAAACAAAACTAATACAAACAAGATTAGAAGGGAAGCAATAAACTGGGAAAACATTTTTACAATTAAATGTTCTGATAAAGGCCTCATTTCCAAAATATATAGAGAATTGACTCTAATTTTTAAGAAATCAAGCCATTCTCCAATTGATAAATGGTCAAAGGATACGAACAGACAATTTTCAGATGATGAAATTGAAATTATTTCTACTCACGTGAAAAGGTGTTCCAAATCATTTTTTTAAAATTATAACTCATCTCTTTGATTTCCAATTCTTAGCCACCATAAAAAGAGCTGCTATAAATATTTTTGTAAAAATAGATCCTTTCCCCTTTTTTTGGATGTCTTTGGGATATACACCTAGTTGGGGTATTGCTGAATCAAAGAGTATTCATAGTTTTATAATCCTTTATGCATAGTTTCAAATTTCTCTTCAGAATGATTGGATCAGTTCACAACTTCATTAATGCTCCCTGTGTGTTATTTTCTCAGTTTCCCTACATTCTCTCCAACATTCAACATCTTCCCTTTTTGTCATAGTAGTCAACCTGAAAGGTTGATTATCTGGAGTTGTTTTAACTTACAGTTCTCTATTAAATAGTGGTTTAGAGTATTTTTTTTCACATGACCATAGATATAAAAGTAATCATCATTAAATACAGCTTTCATCATCCTTTGCCTCAAAAGCCCTAATAGCCCTCCATTGCTTGTGAGATAAAGCCCAAATTCATTCATATAACATTAAAATGATTTTATAATTTTGCCCCATTCTACTTGCCTGATGTTCTAGCCACCCTAGTGTATAATACATTTAAGTAAGACTTGTATTTTCCTTTCTCCATGCTTTTAATCATATTGTTTGCTCCATTAGGAATACTTTTCCTACTGCATGTCTTCCATGTCTTCCTACTGCAATTCTGTGCCCCTTAAGTCCATCTTGAAACTCTTCTATAACTTCTTTTATTCAAAAGTAGCCTCTTCATCCCCTGTATTTTCTATAATACTTTATATCTCATTTGTGGTTCTTATTTCTTTCTACATTTTAGTAAAACATATTAGTATAGTATGCCACACAAACACCTTTTTCTACATTAAAAAATATTACAGAGACGTATACTTGTCTTCTCTCTTACTATATTCTAAACTCCTTGAGGAATTTTTGTACTCTCTACAAAGATCTAGCCATGACTCACATGACTGAATCTATTATGCCATAGTTAATTAATGAGCAATAACATACCAGAGATCAAAGTTTGTATCATCTATTAGATTTTGTCATTGAGTTGCCAGAATTAACCAAGTATGCCATAGCAGTTTTTTCCTTAAGTATAAGTTTATCAGATTGACCATATGATGATCTGATTGATTAAGCTCTATTACTGCAGTTATTCCTAATATTAAAGGAAAAAAAGAAACAAATCTCAAGTCCATTATAAAATAATAGATTTTTATGGCTAGGGATTGAAACAGCTTGAGAGAAAGCACTAATTTATTTTGATTTTTAAGTTAGCAGAGATAAAGAATTGTTTAAAAGAAATCCTACAATCACTTTCCAAAGGTAAAGACAATTCTTTATTTCTTTAGTAACCCATGTCCTCACTAATAGAAATATATTACTCATAATAAAAAGAAAAATTTTATAAGGAAAACTTACACACACACACACACACACACACACACACACACACACACACATGCCCTTTAAGCTTTAAATAAGATATAACTCTTAAAATTTTAAAGCTATCCAAAAACACAAAACCAATTTATATTTGCTTTTAATGGAAGTGGTTGAAAATTATCTTATTTAGCATGGACTATGTATAGGGGCTAGAAAGCAGAGAGACAATTCTTCAAACTATTATTTGATGTCTCCAAACTGCCAAAGATTTCAACCTTTTGATCATTACTTAATTGAATTTAGAAGAGAGCTTTTAATTTTTTTTTTGTAAACTTAAGTTTTAAAATATAGAATTGAGTCTTGCCTGGGGGTAATTTAGATTCTTTCTTCATTCTGCTTTGTATTATATATCTGTTCAGCAATTTTAGAAATATATGGATGTTTTGTTAAGCTTAAAAACATTTTTTTCCCATTTGAGCTAAAGAATATCTGTAACTTTACTGTTTCTGGCTTAGTCTAATTCTGGGAAAAGGACTTTTGAAGAAAAATAAAGCTTAGACAAGAAATGCTAACATTATCATTATTTACTATTTTATGTTCTGATTACATATTAATTACTACATAGAACCTAGAATTAGAAATATGACTAAGATGTAAGTATTTATTTTTCCTCAAAAATATTATTTTTTTCTTGTGAAAGGGTGGGTAGTCAACTTAGATCAAGGGTTCTTAACCTTTTTTTTTTTCTGGTTAAGACCATATTTCTGAATCAAACAGAAGTGTGAACCATTTCTGAACAAAGCCTAGGTAACAATCTCTCATCAAAAAGAATTTTAGCTAAATAGGATGTGTGGACAATGACCTTTACCCAAATTAAAATCAGAGACTCTCAAGGTAAAAAGCAAAAAAGGATTTATTAGGATCTCACAAGAAAGGGCAACTCCCAACAGACAGAGTTTCAGTTGAGAAGTGCAAAGTACAAACTGAAATACAAGATTAAATGGACCCTAAGGTAGAAGCCTCCACCAACCCCTGACCTTTTCTCCCATTGTCTGGGGGAGTTCAGATTTGCACTCTAAACATGAAAATTTATCCTAGAAACAAAAGAACACTAGTAAATAACATACTCTTTATCCATCAAGCACTTAAATGCTAATTAAGAAGTGAGGGAACAGGTGGGGTACTGTTCATCCAAGACAATAGAACACCTGCAGCTTTTTAGCTATAGTTTAACTTGTAATATTGCAAAATCTCAAGTCACAATTAAGACACAGTTTGAAGGCACATCCTTCTGAGAGTCTTCACTCAGTTTATCTCATTCATTGATCAAGAAGTCTGTTGAGATTGATTGAGGTACTTGGTCATATTCTGTGGATTTTTTTATATAGCACACCAGTTCAGAATCTAAGAATTGATTCTTTACCCCCTTACTGCCTCAAGTTTCTCAAGTTTGACATTTTTGCCTAGATCACCAATCTTGTCCTTATATTCATTTCATTCTCTCTAGGCTTCACCCAATAGACAGCTTTTTTTTTCTATTTTATTTCTATTTATTTATCCTTTCATTCTTTTTCATCATCACTTGGTATCTGCTGTTTTGACTGAGTAAACACCCTGATATAAGTATCCTTGCTTCAAGTATACCTTTCCCAAAGTTCCCCACTATCCACGGCCCTCTACAGAAAAACATTTTGTAAAACTTAAAAAGAAATATAAATGTAAGGTGCACAAATTTCTGAGAGGCTTGTTGCAGGCCACATATACATACTAAAAACATAAATTAAGGCCACCAGAAGAAAGGCAATGACTTTTCTCTTTATTTGTGAAAATATATGTACATGGCCAAATTCAAAGAATTTAGAGGCCCTGGAGAGAATGAGGGGAATGGTGAGAACAAAACAAACAGTGGCTCAGACACTCAGGTTTCTTTGGCAGAATTCCATAAAATAAGTTTAAGGACACAGGATCCTTATAAAGGAATTAAGTTAGAAGCATAAAGACTTTTTAATTGTATGCAGATAGAGGCTTGTATCAACAACATGATACAATAGAAAAGAAAGTTTAGAATTCAGATTAAAACTTATCATAATACTATGGCTGGCTTTTGACTCTTTCCAAAGTATAATAGCTAGTCTTGGCTTTAATTAATGAGTTTTTAGGCCACCCTTATCAAGAAGAGAGTTTCTATTTTCTGTACCCTAAAAAACAGATTAGATGACTAGTATCGTAAAGAGATAAAGCCTAGAGTTAATGAGCTCAAATAACCTTGAAACCAATGGCTGTCAATGTTGACATGTAACAGAAAACATTGCCTGTCAGAGACTATATATTCACCATAATCACTTACTTGTCCAGCAAAGACTGCTTGAGATCATTGAGGAGTAGATGAAGTAGAAACAGCACCATGACATCACTAGAAGAAATAATCAACTCTGCAAAGTTGTGGTTGCTATCTTCATACATGTAAATTGGCCCCACATATTCCTTATATATGTGCCTCTCCATTTCTGTTCCCTAGTTCTACATTCTCTTCCTATAAATGTTAGATGTTTATGGGATCATATATCCCCCACATTTTGGGCAGGAGAAGAATCAAGAATGGATATTTTTGCTCTCTTTCTTAATATGCTATTTCATTAAGTGCCTTTCCTTCAAATAATAAAGCCCTTTTTCTGGCCAGAAAAAGTAAACATATTTGGTGGTAGCTCAAAATCTTTCAGGTTTTTTGAGTAAATGTGGAGCTACAGAGATTTATGAAAATGGAGTAGGAAAGAATGACTGTAAGTTAGATTATTGTCTTTTTTTTATCTACTCTCTCAAATTTTACAGATACAGAATTTGAGAGCCTAAGAGACAAAATGATTTGTCGATGACATACCTAGTTGTGGTATAGCTGAGACTAAAAATCACTTTTTCTACTTATGGTCCAACATTCTTTTCATTATGCTGTGGGTAATTAATTATTTCTCTCTTATATTTGATAATTAATTATTTAATCAGAACCAACTTTTTTTTTTTCTTTTTACTTCTTCATCCAGAAATCAGCTAATGTGGGAAGTCCTTAAAGATTTACCTAATGACAAACAATTGGAAAATTGTTTCCCCTATCAATTGGGGAATGGCTGAATAAGTTATGGTGTGTGTGTGTGTGTGTGTGTGTGTGTGTATATATATATATATATATATATGTGTGTGTGTGTGTGTGTGTGTGTGTGTGTGTAATGGAATACTATTGTTCTATAAGAAATGATGAACAGGCTGATTTTAGAAAAGCTCAGAAAGACTTACATGAACTGATGCTGACAAAAGCAGAACCAGGAAAATATTATACACAGCAACAACAAGATTATATGATAATCAATTAAGCTATTCTCAGCAATTCAGTGATCCAAAGCAATTCCAATAAACTTGGGATGGAAAAAATGCCATCTGCATCCAGAGCGAGAACTATGGAAACTGAATGTAGAGCAAAGCATACTATTTTTTAACTGTGGGATGTTAAATCTTTGAAATGTTCAATCTGTGTGATGCCCTTGGCAGACCCATTGCACTGGCTCTCACAGAGATCATGAAAAGCAAAAGAAAGAAAGAAAAACAGATCCCAGTGCTATCAAGTGAAGAATCAGAATGAAAGTGTGGGTCTTTATTATCATTAACCATACCCTTATATGTTTTCTAATTACAATGTTGCTAATGAAACCAAAAGAAAAAAAAAGTAAATAAATCAGTAAAAAGTAAATAAATCAGTCAATGTATGAAGGGACTATGTGGATACTAGGTAAAAGATTTTAGCATTCTCAAACTGTCTTTCCTCCTAACCATCCTGATATCATATCACTCTGCAATTCTGTTCTCATCTGCTTCAAGCATGTCTGTTCCTAAAACAACCTGTCCTCCACTGGCCAATGGCAAAATTCTTGTGAGGGTATAGTGCCAGGTCAAACTGACATGAATTCCTGCAGCTACGCATAGTATAAGTAAGAATAACTGCCTGGGAAAGCATAACTTGGAATCTTCCAAACTCATGAACAGACTTAAGCAGGTATGATCACCTGGGAGGGCATATTCACCCTTTTTTTGTTGGTGGTGGTGTTTTGTTTTTCTTTTTCATGATTTTTTCCTTCTGCTTTGATTTTCCCCCCAAATTGACTCATATGGAAATATGTTTAAAATAAATGTACACATATAATCTAAAATAAATTTAATTTAAAATTTTAAATACTACATTTAAAAAAAAGATTTATCCAGGCCAAGATCTAAACAAACAGTAAAAGAAATTCTAATTTTAGGCATTTTATGGGTGTATTCCTGCTCATTGTGTTTTGGTTTTTTTTGCCTGTCTGGGAAGTTCAGATTCTCCCTTTTTGTTAGATCAGATAATATGAAAATTGATAAGTCTCTTTAAATCAAAATGTAGGTAATCCAAATCAAGTACCACAAAACCATAATTTTAATATATAGCACAGCTCTTATTATAATATTCATTTTCTTACTGACCAGAGTTGATTTTCACCTTTTTCAAAAGATTTTATAAATATGGAAGGTTCTCTGGCTGCTGAGGGCACAATAAACTTGTTTTTGTTGATTGTTTTCTAGATGTAATCAGTAAAGCATTAAAATTAACCCAGAAATCTGGTCTCTTGAATTTATCTATATGCAAGAAATGACTTTTTCAAAGGATTTATTTATTTTAGAAAGAAAAAAAATTTCCTTTTTTGATAATTACTAGAAGAATATTTGGGATTTGATTTCATAAATGGGGAGACATATTATATTTTACCAAAATTATGGGATACAAAGAATTATGGCATTCAGAGTACATCAGAGCTATACTCACAAAAATAGAACTGATTTGAGTTTTTGGTCTCTACTCATTTCAGAGTTATAGCCAACTTGTGGTTGGGCATCTTATTTATATGGTATTTACATATCTCCTTCCCATAAATTATATTTTCCAGTTATTGAAAAGATGTGCTGAGCTTACTCCCTATCACCTAGCAGGTACAGATGTCAGGAAAGCATTTTTAGATACTATATCATTTTCCTGAAAGATACATTTCTTTTCTGATAAATTACTTGGAAAGCAGTTATAAAATCTTTCCCTTCCCTCCTTTCCTACACAGCAAAATATTAATCATTTTATCTTTGTTACCTGCCTTAAAAGAATTATAATCCACTATCTTGCTTCTCAGTCCATTAATCTTTCCTCTATGGCAGTTTCCTGAAAGAAGATATCTCTAGAGCATGTTTTCCATTCCAGTCATCCTGTTAGGTTCTTTGGTCACTCATTTTAAACAAGAGTTATAGCTCTCGATACCCTTCTCTCAATAGGAATGGTCCTGGGCCAATCTTAATGAAACCGCTTAACTGCCCTGAAGGGTGGGTCCCTGTCAGGAGAGTTTTAGGGCTTACCCCAAAGTCAAGAAGGACAGTTTCACCAGACCCTTCATCACCAGACCCTTCAAACTTCCTCCCCACGCTCTAGGCTCCCTGTTGATATTTGGAGAAAAAGTTAGGAAGATCATTTGCCTCAGTATTCTTTCGTGAAACTGTGGTTACCACCAGTTCATGGAAAATTTACTCTAAAGATTTTTGCTAAAAATGTTACTACGAAGGGGTAGCTGGGTGATGCAGTGGATAGAGCACCCACCAGTCTTGGAGTCTGGATGACCTGAGTTCAACTCTATCCTCAGAAATTGTTGTGTGATCCTGGGCAAGTCACTTAAGCCAATTGCCACAGAAGCCATTATCTCAAATAAGACATGTTTTTGACAAAGAAAAAACACTTTTTTTCTGTAGGCAAGCAGTGCATATTTGCATGCAGCACTCCTTTCCTACATGGGCTCAATTTCTCTCTTTCTGCCTTACCCATCCCTCCTACTACCACCATGGACTTCAAAGATATTAAGACACTAGTGGTCCTTCAGATTTCTTGGTGGACTAGAGCTATATCGAGGCTGACATTGCAATATTTGAAGCTGAATCAGGCCCACCACCCACCTATTTGCACCATGTTCTCAGTTGGTATAACCATAGAAAATCCTCTGAGAAGAAAAAGGCAAGTTTGCCAGGAATTGAGAAGGTTTTGGCTAAGTATGGGTCTGCTGATGTAGAATTTAACTTTTTTGTAGTGACATTTTAAACAAAAATCTTTAGAGTGAATTTTCTTCAGTAAGATCTAAAACCTGCTAATGGGAGAACCCTGAAACTGTCCTTCTTGACTTTGGGGTGAGCTCTAAAACTCTCCTGACAGGGACCCACCCTTCAAGGCAGTTAAGCGGTTTCATTAAGATTGGCCCAGGACCATTCCTATTGAGCTCAAACTTAAGTGATCTCATTTAGCTGGAGATCTAGATTTCTATGGGGTCCTTTTGAGCTGAAAATTGGCTCAAGACCACTCCCAGTGGTAAGTAAGACACCTTCTTCTCAGTGTTAACACCCCTCTTTATCTCTCTCTCTGCCAGGATTTTTCTGCTAGACCTTTATTTCTCTGTCAGGACCTTGGCACTGAGGAAGTCAGCCTCCTAGCAAAAGCTGACTTCTCAGTGCCAATAAACTTCTTTTTGCCAGTCTCACTTTTCTGGTTAGTAAATTCTTTGACGTTGGACCTGCACGGACCAAAAGGGATTCCTACAGCTCTCTGCATTGCCACTAACCTCATCACTACCACCCTCAAAATTGTATTTAAATAAAAAGAGTTTTAAGTTTAAAAAAAAAAAGAAATATTTTATCTTTTGGTTTTGTAAGAGTAAGGTAATTTTTACCATAGTTACCCATCTAGAATGACTAGTTTTTTTTTTTTTATAAAAATGGAAAATTTAAAGGAATCTACTCTAAATTAGTGTGAGAAATGGATGGACATTTGTAGAAATTGAAATCCATAAAGACATCAAAGAATAATCAGAAATGAAAGTTTAAATTTAAATTGGAGTCCCTGGTCTTTGCTCTTCTACTCCTTGGGTAATCTTCCTCCAAAAGAATGAGCTCAAGGTCCCAGAAGAATTGCTCTGGCCACATTTTGCTTAAAATTGGGTATATTACTGTTAGAAATGGGTAAGTATTTGTTTGGTTTACATGGTTATAAAAATTAAATTGGAGAAAGGAAACAAATTAGAAAACAGATCCACAGGGACATCAATGGATGGTCAGAGTGGAGATTAACTCCCTCAAAAGAATGTAAGAATGCAAGCTCCTTAAAATCAGAGACTAGTTTTTTTGCGATGGGGATGGTGGTCTGAGATTTAAAAAAGAACCTTTTGTGCTTTGCACAGTTGAAGATGGGAGAAGAGTGAGACTACAAGTCTCCCTACTGGTTCAGCAAACATTTTTGTTTCTCCATCTTTTGCTTCTGGGGAAAATTCCATGACTGGGGGTGGGATAAGTGGGGGGGAAACTAGTGGAGAAGGGGATTTCCACCTTAGGATCTACAAAAACCTGCTGGAAATTATTCACCCTTGCACTCCCTTGCTGACCCCATTTTGTTCGACACTGGGGGTTTCCTTTTTCATGAGAAAACAATAAATTCCTTTTTGCATCTCATAAGACAAGTCTCTGATCAGTTGGATGGGGGTGGGGACAGTGACCCTTACCATACATCACATACCTCATAAGGGAGAATGGTAACCTGAAAGAATCCTGAAGGAAGAAGTAGGGCTAACTAAAAGGGCTAAAAAGATTTGACTTGGCTTTTGTAGATGTGTGTTCCCATTCTATGAAATTGGGGTACACCCATTTTTGTAAGAATGGAAAATAAATCTTTCCTGCATACATCAATGAGTTGGTGGAGATCGTCGTAAGATATTTTTTCTCACAGTTAGCAAACTGACCGAAAGGTATTATATAAAACTGACCTAAATGGGCAAGAATGATCACCATTGAGCCCCCCAAAAGAGCCACAACAATCTCTTTAGTACAGGTTTTAAACTATTCTTGTATCATATATCTCCTTGGCAGTCTGGTGAAACCTAGACCCATTCTTAGAATAATGTTTTTAAATATATAAAACACACAAGATTATAAAGGAACAAATTAAATTGAAATATAGTTATAAAAGTAAAATTCTTAGACCTCAGATTAAGAATTCTTTCTTACTGTACCATTATCTATTTCTAGTGCAGTTTGCTTATTTCCATAGCATAAGAACAGTTTATGGGTGGTAGTATGATATGATGGAGAAAGCAATGTATTTGGAATTGCCTGAACAAGGTTCAAATCCTGATTTTAATGAGGTCTTCAACATTAGATGTGGTTAGCAGAGAAATTTGAGATAGGCAGGGAGAAGGCATTGATAGAGATCAGTTTTGCAAAAAAAGATTCACAGTTCCAGTCTCCAAGTTAAATTGGCAAAAATGGTTTATTTTGATATAAAATTCTTAACAGGCTAGGTTCCTGATTAGAAAATAGCAAATGACTGAAAGGCACAGTTCAATTTTATATAGTCTTCTATAGCCTGAGGCTAAGGAGTACATGTTGATTCTAGATCGGAGGCTAATCTCCAGATGAATTAAGGGTAGAGAGTAGTGGGCTAAAGAGTAATCTCCAAGTGAAGTAAGGAATTTCCTGAGGCTAAAAGCTAAGGAGTAGCAGAATTAGGAGGATTTCCAAACCAGAAGATTGAGTTTCCTAACCCAGGCCCCCTCCCCCCCGCTAAAAATCAGGGAACCAAAGAATCCTATTACATCAGAGTCAAGAAGATTCATCTTCCTGAATTCAAATCTATCTTCAGACACTTGCTAACTATATAACTCTGGATAAGTAACTTAACTTTTTGTCTTAGTTTTCTAATCTGTAAAATGAACTGGACAAGGGAATGACAAATCATTCCAATATCTTTGCCAAAAAAAAATCCCAAACAGGGTCACAAAAAGTTGGACACTACTGAAACAACTAAACAACAATTATATATATATATGTGAAATCTTAAATATATGCTATTCTTTCAAGATTTGGGAGAGGGCCCTTTAAGGAAGTTCTACAAAGGAACATCTAGTATTTTATCATGGTTTGCCATGACAAATTCCCTACAGGCTGGTTTCCTTAAGTCATGAATAAGCAATTTCTGATTGCTAAACACATAAAATGCTCAAGTGCTCCCCTATAAATAACAAATAATGCAGTTCTTTCTATATTCTTTACATGCAATAGCCCTGAGAAAAATCTTAGAAACATTTTATCACAGAAACATTCTGCTGTTAGATGCTCCACCAAGATATGATAAATTACAAAACTTTCAACAAATAGTAACATATCTTCAGAACTAACCCATGAAGGCCATCAATAACTGTGGTCAAGTTTATGGCAAAGAGAAACATGGCTTAGTCGCTGAATTATTGATGAATATGTTAAGTCTAATTCCAGTTTTAACCAAATATACATTAGAAGTCAGAAAGTTAATAAGATTTATCTGAACACAAGCATCACGATTTCTGAAACTAAAAAGTAGAACTTGCCCTGAGTGAAAGTCACTTATTTCTCAAGATAGGAAAGAATTTCCCAAAAAATTAGAAATGTCCTAAAATAACATGGTCTGCTTTGTAAGGTCCTGAATTCTCCATCACTAACATTATTGGATAGCTTCTTAATTTAGGATATGTTGGAGGGGATTCCAATATTAGGCCGAATTTGAAATAAATTGCATTTTCTATTATATCCTAAGAACCACTGGACTTTTCTGACTTGCACCTGAAAACTTCCATATGTATTGTCTCTTCCATTTGAAAGTGAGCTCTTTGAAAGAGGAAGCTGTCTTCTTTTTTTGTCTGTATCCCCAACACTTAGCATTGTGCTTTTCACATAGTTAGTGCTTAATAAATACTTGATTTAATCATTCATCTTCTATCTCTGCTAGTTCATGATTTTATAAGTCAGTAGAAAAGTATTTTTATTTGGGAAAAGTATAATATAAATATGCACAGTGTATTTCCAATAAGTAAAGAGAATGATTTACAGTTAGAATCCTTACTTTTCTCAAAAATTTTGTGAGTCCTTGGTCCTAGGTAGTTAGATGGGTGTTGACAGGAGAGAGCCTGAATTACTGTCCAAGCTACTCCCTTCAAGAGAAGGGAGAAGCACTAATATGGTTATCAGTGAACCTTTTATTCTTAAGTCGGTCTTTTGTTCCTTGTCAATTCCTTGCCCAGACAAACCCCAAAGTTATTGTTTATAATTAGAAGTCCAAGTAATGATGTCACTCTCCCACTCCCCACTTATTTTTCCCCTTTATATAAAAGAACAAACAGGTACTGTAATTCCTTGTTAAAGTCCTTTTTAAAAAAATAATTTAATCTGCTTTAGGGTTTCTGGATTCATTAGGAAGGAACTACCTTATGGCAGTAAATTCCTTAGGATTTAGTCTACCTAAAGGAGTCTTTGCCCAAGTTAATGGCATGTGGGACAGTGATCCTAATCAGACGTTTTCAAGATAAAAAGAAAAAAAAAAAGATTTAAGCAAAAAAAAAAAAAAAAAAAAAAAGGTTTATTACGATCTTTCGAGAAAGGGCAACTCCCAACAGGCAAGGTATAGGTAGAGGAGTGCAAAGCACAAGATGCAAACACAGGATTATATAGACCCTAACACCAAAGCCCCCAGCCCCTTTCTGACCTTTTCTCCCATTGGCTGGGGGGTTCTAATTTACCCAGAGATTAAATATGTAGCCTAAACACAAAGAATACTAGTCAATAGCATACTCTTTACTGTATTAGGTAATTATTGCTAATGAAAAAGTATGTATTAGGGGGTAGAGGAGGTAATAGAAGAGAAAGTTTATTTACCTAAGATAATCGAACACCAGCAGCTTTTAACTATAGCTCAACTTGCTATTGCAAAGTCTCAAGGCACAATTAGGGCATAAGTGGAGGCTACATTCTTATTGTTGAGGTTGGGAAGCAAGCCCCAAAAGTTTGGGGTCACAAACCAATGGTCTTGAGGTATCTCAAAAGAATTTGAACCCATTTCCTAGTCAAGAGGCAAAGTTTATTGTAATTGTAACGCTGTTAAAGCGGGCTGAATTCTAAAAGAAAGGAGACCCTTTTATCCACCTTTCTATCAGAAACATGCTAATCCTATGGTCCGGAAGAGTGGTCTCTGGAATTTGGTTATCACTGACCCACAGATTATCTATTTGACAGTCAGCAATGAACTGAGGAGTGGGCTCTTCTCTATTATCCCAGGAGTTTGATCTGTGAGACTATCCTGGAGCCAGAAGCTATCTGACTGAGGAGTGGTCTGTTCAGAATCTGAGAGATTGGAGGGGAGAGTTTTCTGAGGCAGACTCCAAAGCCAGAGGATTTAGGAAGACTGACTTATTGTTAGAACAGGACCCCGCCCCCCCTCCCAAATCAGGGGACCACAAAATCATATTTCATCATCATGAGAGGTCTTCATTCAGTTTATCCCATTCAATGGTTAACTCCCTTTGGGAAATTAGCATACCAGTCAATGATGTAATAATAAAATCTTTGCCTCTTGATTTGGAAAAATTCTAAGCCTATAAATTCTTATGAGATACCTCTCAACACTGACCTGAGACATATATTTTGAAGGACCAAACCCCTTCTCCCTAACATTTGGTGAGCTGTATCGGGCAAGTTCTGAAACCTCAATATATTTGGGGGGCTTAGCATCTCTGAATCCTTATGTCCCATCACTTCTATTGTGCCCTTCTACTAACACTCCTCTTCCCCCAACCCCTCAAAAGCCCTCAAAAATTTTAAAGTCCCTTTTAGCGCTAACAGTCTGTGACTCTATCATCCATAATTCACATGGCTAGGTTTATACAAAAAGGGAACAAGAAACTTTTTTACCTTTTCCCCTCACCCCAGAAGTGGCAAATGAATAACAGAATGAATAATTAAGTTTTATTTATTTAATGGAACTTCAGAAAGTATGTTAGAATATGCAGAGCTGAAATGAAAGAATTGGGATGAACCAGTCCTAAATTCCTTGGTTAATTGTCAATGTGGGTTCAGAATCAGGTCATTTTCTTTGCCTTAAGATGTTGAAGACCTGCTTATACTGATTTTAACTGAAATCATTAAGCAATCAATCAGCATTTATGGAGCATCTACTATTTCCCTTGCATTGTGTGGGCAACAGTACAAAAATAAAGTGACTTTCCTTTCAGATAAGATATGCTTTGTTACTTCTTGAACCCTATTCAGCCTTAAATGATCTTGAAAAACAGCCATTGGTAGAGCATGTTTAGCTTAATTTCCTATGAATAAAGAAACAGAATGTCAGTGCTTTGCAACATGAAGTAGTTTGGTCTTAATAGAGCAGAGCTTGCTCTGAAGATAGCATTGCCAGTACAGGCTAAGTGATGTTATTTATAACCTGCCACTCTATTCATGATTGCCTGTGGAGACTGGAGAGCTCTATGTCTTTTTGCAGATGATGTCAGATATTTCACTATATGCTGTTGGAACATGGTATTTTCTAAATTCATTGATATGATGGGAAATGAGAGGGATCTCTGGTTTGTTGCACAGTGAAGGGTGATAAAAATCTAGCTGAATATTAGTGTTCAATGATTCGTTTTAAGAATTGAATCTGTTCTTTGTTTAGTTTAGTTGGTGGGTTTTTTTGTTTTTTTTTTTTGAAGGAAATAATTACCATTGAAAAATTGTACTTTAAGTCCTTCATAGACAGAAGAGCTCACATCTGAATGTTTTAAACATTTCCTGGAAATTTACCCAGACCATTCTCTCTAGATCTATGATTGATTTGATCAGAGGTTACTTCCTCTTCCCAATACTTAACTCATTATTTCCAGTAAGGGAAAGATTTTCATTTTTACTTTGGGCTGAATTAAAATCCTCAATTTTCAACAATAATGGGCTATCCAGTACAGTTAGGGTACTTAGTATGATAATTATTTCTCTGAATGAGAATTGATAATGGTCTCAATTCTCTGAGGTAATTCTCTTTCATTTGTTGGTCTGAGTGGGAAAAAATGGAGGAGGGGAGATATTGCTCCTGATTATGGTACATTATAGATAATGCAAATTATCAAGCCTCATTTTTATAAACAAAGTTTAATTTTTAATCCTTGAGTTTAGAATATCCTTATATTTTTCTCTTACTGTTTTTTTTAAATGATAAATAATTTACCAGGACAAATAATTTTAAGCCAATAATCAAATTAAATAGTGGTATTTGACAAGGATCTTAATCCCTTCAAAAGGACTAAATATTAGTAAGTGTGAAAATGCTGTATGGAAAATTAGCAGTGTATAAAACGTAATAGGTCATCTTTGTTATCTGCTTAGTTGAGACCATTAAGACAGATACCAAGCAGAGTCTGACATTAGAAAAATCAGACCACCCAGGGGAAAACAAATGAAATACATTTTTACAGTCCTTTGATTTCCTAACTAAAATCTCAGTGGGACTTTGATTCCTAGTTTAAATTGGTAAGATTTATTATTATTCTACTTGCAATGAAAATATGCTCTTTTTCCAAGTCGTGATTCCCTAATTATGAAAGGAGGAAAAAATTACTGTATCACAAAGGAATGTGAGATTTTAAAGCTTTTTCTTTTTCTTTTTTTGTTAAAGGAGGCTAATGTAAATACACAGTCATTAAAGGCAGGCGATAGATCATTTTCTTGGTTGGACAAGTTAAAAGAGAAATAAAGAATTCCTTATAGATTTTCTTTCCTGTCAGTGGTAAAGAAAGACAAAGACCAGATTCTATGCTCAGATATACAGGCACCGTTCATACTGAGGGCTGTTTATGAGAATCTTAGAGCAGGATTTGGTTCCCTGTTGAAAATGTGACAAGCACCAGCTGTGCCCTTGAGATCGCCTCAGGATGTAAAAGCCTAGAATTTAGACATAGTTTTTTATTTTCATTTAGAGAACAGCTAGATCATAATCAGCAATATCTCCACCCATCTTAAGATTTAGAGAAACAAATTCATGTAAAGCAGTTTAAAATTGTCATTGAATATACAAACCAGTGTTTATTGATATTTCTCTCATTTCCTTTGTCTATTGTCTTATTCCATTTTTCTGACACTTCTGCCATTACATGCTGAATTTGGAAAATATTAAATTTGATTTCTTGCCCTTAACAAACTCCTCCCACCAATAAAAAGACCATAAAATGCTGACGGTTTCTTCTTCCATGTTTATCATTAGGATCTAGGTTTAGTAGACCACTGACGAATACAAATGATATAAGAGGACAGAAACTTGACTTTTCTTCCCCAGAAACATTTTCTCAACTGCTTCAGGATCCATCTCACTCCACTACCACTCCATCTCAGACAAAATCATCCCAAATTCTTCATTCATGCTATGGTGTAAATGGTTTACAACAACTTAAGTGAAGTCCAAGAGGAATCTGAATAACAGGTATCAAAATCTTAAAGTAAAAAGATCATATCATTACTAAAGATTTCGCAGTCAGTCCGTTAGAATTTATTAAGTACTTACAAAGTGCCAGGCATTACTAAATGCTCAAGGAGTTTACTATCTAATGGGGAAGATAACCCACAAAAGTGTTAAAAGGTGGGGATCAGTCAGGTAGAGGCATATTGTCAAAGCAAAGCAATTGATGAAAAATTGCTACCTTATGATCTAAATCACTATTGATCAGAGAAATGTAAATGAAGACAACTCTGAGATATCACTACACACCTGGCAGATTGGCTAGAATGCAGGGAAAGGCAGATAGGCTAGAATGACGAATGTTGGGGGGGATGTGGGAAAACTGGGACACTGATACATTGTTGGTGGAATTATGAATACATCCAGCCATTCTGGAGAGCAATTTGGAACTATGCTCAAAAAGTTATCAAACTGTGCATACCCTTTGATCCAGCAGTATTATTACTGGGCTTATATCCCAAAGAGATCTTAAAGAAGGGAAAGGGACCTGTATGTGCATGAATGTTTGTGGCAGCGCTTTTTATAGAGGCTAGAAACTGGACATTGAATGGATGCCCATCAATTGGAGAATGGATAAATAATTTTTGTATATAGTGTTATGGAATATTATTTTTCTGTAAGAAACGATCAGCAGGTTGATTTCAGAGAGACCTGGAGAGACTTACCTGAACTAATGCTGAGTGAAATGAGCAGAACCAAGAAATCATTGTACATGGCAACAATAAGATTATATGATGATGAATATTGATGGACATGGATCTCTTCAACATGGAGATGATTCAGACCAGTTCCGTTAATCTTGTGATGAAGAGAGTCATCTACAAACAGAGAGAGGACTGTGGGAATTTAATTTTTACAACATAGCATTTTCACTCTTTTTGTTGTCATTTGCTTACATTTGGTTTTCTTTCTTTGGTTTATTTTTTTCCAGGTTTGATTTAATTTTTCTTGTGAAAGAAGATAATTGTATTAAAATGTATGTATTGCATTTAACATATATTTCTACCATGTTTAACATATATTGGACTACTTAATATCTGGGGGAGGAGGAGGGAAGAGGGGAAACTTGTAACATAAGGTTCTGTGAGGGTTAATGTTGAAGAATTATCCATGCATATGTTTTGAAAAATAAAAAGCTTTAATAAAGAAAAAGTAAAAAAGATAAATTGCTACCTTAGAGGGAGTCACCAATAAGCATTATTTCTTCTGACCTTCATTTGACATTACCATGTCATTAATCCTTGCAAGGCTTCTTATTAAAGAAGCTTATTGCTTGAAGGATTTTTTTTTTTTCTTTTCTCAGCTCTAAATGTTCACTAGTCATTCTTTCATTTAGGTCATATATTTTATGGTAGGAGATTGAAGGTGCAAGAATGATTCCCTCTGCCCCTTTGACACCAGAAAGGCCAAAATTTAATAATATCTTAAAAGAACAAACTGTGCTAGTTAATATATATATATATATATATATATATATATTTAAGGCAAAGAAAATAGAAGTAATTGGATGAGCATTTTTATTTCAAAGTCAAATGATAATAACTTTTTTTTTTTACATTAACTGGCATGCCAAGTTCATCTTCTTTTCCCTTTGTTTTTATGCTGTGGATATTCTTTTATATTTTAAGAACTACTTTCTTCTTCTTCTTCTTTTTTTTTTTTTTGATAAACCTGGAGAGTAGTAGGATACTTCTAACTTCATTATCTTCTCTTTTAAGAGGGAGACTAACTTGTTCTTTATTTTATTTATTTATTTATTTTTTAATTATAGCTTTTTATTTAAAGGTTATGTGCATAGGTAATTTTACAGCATTGACAATTGTCAAACCTTTTGTTCCAATTTTTCCCCTCCTTCCCCCATCCTCTCTCCCAGATGGCAGATTGACCAATACATGTTAAATATGTTAAAGTGTAAGTTAAATACAATATATGTATACATGTCCAAACAGTTATTTTGCTGTACATAAAGAATCGGACTTTGAAATAGTGTACTATTAGCCTGTGAAGGAAATAAAAAATGCAGGCGGACAAAAATAGAGAGATTGGGAATTCTATGTAGTGGTTCATAGTCATCTCCCAGAGTTCTTTCACTGGATGTAGCTATTCAATTCATTACTGCTCTATTGGAACTGATTTGGTTCATCTCATCTCCAAAGATGGCCATGTCCATCAGAATAGATCATCATATAGTATTGTTGTTGAAGTACATAATGATCTCCTGGACCTGTTCATTTCACTCGGCATCAGTTCATGTAAGTCTCTCCAGGCCTTTCTGAAATCATCTTCTAACTTGTTTAATCATAGGTTATAGTCTTGTAAACTTGCTGTAACAGAAATACAAAATTTGCATACCCTATGCATACTATTGCAAAATTCTACTATCCATATTTTGCAGAAGAGTTAATCCTTTTTTCCTTTGTAAGAGTGGATTTTCTCTGTCATCTTCCAATGACCAAATCTGTTCCATTTCACCTCTCCTCCAGGGTTCTCCTGTAACCTAAAGGGGAGGAGGGACAGAATCTTATCTCTTCCTTTAGGTAATGCCCCCATTGATTATGTTCTCCTAGTTTTAGGATTTTAAGCATTCCAGTTCCATTGAACCATTTAACAGATTAGTTTTTATAAAAGAATATTTCCTGCAAAGGTATAACAAAAACAATAAACATAGAAATATTTTCCCTCAACATCTGCAGAATAATCCACTCTATACCACCTCAATGTCTGAGGAAAAAAGGAATATTAGGTTCACAGTTCCTCATAGTTCCTCAATTCCTACATAGCATTAATTCCACCACATTCAAGTCCCCAGTTCCATTCTCTTGGTCTAGCATCCAAGAATGGCTTCTTAAGGTTTTTTTGTTTGTTTTTTTTGCTGGCCTGCTTGCAACATCTACCTGGAATTCTAGACTCTAAGATTTCCATGAATTCAGATCCCAGGTTAGGGATTCCATAGAGCCAAAGGAAAGAATTTGCTCCCAAACATGTGGTAGGCCAGGAAAGAATGTCCATATATGTGCCATTTCTCTTGTCTTCCAGCAGCAGGTCCCCAGAATGGGTAATACTATTTTAGGTGAAATGAGCATGCTCCAAACCTTTCTCTCTAGAAATCCTTGCTGGAAAACAGCTATGGAAGGCTTCTTGGGGTGGGGAAATCTTCAGCCTCAGATTAGTTGTTTCCTTTCTTACCATCAGCACCTTCTCACCTCACTATTTTTTTCAACTGTCACACCTAACTTCCTTTCCATTATTTTACTAACCTTTTAACACACTTGACCAACTGCTTTTACCAATTTATTTAACTTACCTCCCTTTATTCACTTTGCTTTCCCATTTTTCTTCTTCTTTCCCTTTTTCCTATATCCTCCATTTCCATCTACTGCTATTTCATCTCTTTTTTCTTGAATCCTCTCCTCTTGCTTCTCCTAATCTTTCTTTAGGTCTTTTTGTTTGAGTCAGCATGCTATAGTGCGAAGAGCCCTAGCTCTGGAGTCAAATTAGACACAAATCTTGCCTCTGATAGTTGCTATTTGTAAAATGAAGGAGTTAGTAAATGGCCTTCCAGCTCTATGCCTATGATCCTATGAATTTTTTAACCCTTCTCTTTCAGTTGCTGTTTCTTCAATTACTTTCCAAATCCTCTGAAATTTCCCTTCCACAAAATGTCTCTAGCCTTTTTCATAATTAGAAAGTCCTCTAAATCTCCATTTCTTTCTTTCTTTCTTTCTTTTTTTGCACACAATATTCTCCTACTGAAGCCAGAAGCAGAATTTTTTGATGGAATATATTCATTTTATGGCAACTCAATTATCCCAATCTCCAGTTTTAAATCACTTTGAAGATTTCTGGGCATTCTATGTAGAAAAAAAATCTCTCCAGACCCATCCTTAATACAGATTGTTTGCTTACTTTCCCGTTTGAATCAGCTAAAATAAATTGATAGTAAAAATAAATAAAAATAATCAATTAAAAATTTTTTTTCATTTTAATTTTTAAAATAACCACATAACACATCTTTGATTTACACTTTTATCCTAGAAGACCCACAGGATATGGCAGCCTAATAAAGTATACTCTGCCTTAATTTTCAGGAAGATTGACAACCTTGGCAATGTATCAAATGCTGTTATTTGGAATAACACTTATCTTTTGGGAAAATAAAATAATTTACAACTATTCTCTAGAGTAGCATGCATTTGCAAAGTAACAAGATTTCTTTTGTACTTATATCATGATTACTTTCTTTCAAAAGAACAATGAATATTAAATTTAGAGCATAAAATTAACCCCCCAAACACTAATACACAGTTATAGATTTCCATGACTGACATTGTTCAACAAAAAACAGAATAAAAGTCATTTGCTTATGAGTAATATCCTAAGTATTGGGTTTTCAGCATGATAGTCTACATTAGCCATAGGGAGGAAAGGATAGTAATTTTTTAAACAATCCCAAGTCATTTTAAAGTAATTTTCATGTGTTTCATATAGATACAAAGCCTCTATACATCTGATTCTACACTTAAATTATTAAGTGCTCCTAGCTAGGTTTTATATATTCAAAAACTATAATTCATTTGTTCTACAACAAAACCCATTGAGCTCCTGCTTGTACAAAGCATTGTGCTGAGTACAATGTATAAACAAGTGTATGTGAATGATACACAGATTTGTAAGAAATATACACAAATAAAATAAAATAAAATAAAATACATGCTATTCTAAAAAAAAAAGAAATATACACAAATAACTACAAGAGAAATGTTATATAAATAAAGACGGATCATTCTAGTTAAAGAGAAGGCATAATGGAAGAGACAACATTTGAGCTACAAGTAGTATTTTAATATGTGGAAATGAAGAAGGTGGCAAGCCTACTAAAAGACTGTGTTAAGAATTATAGTAACAAATGAAGATGAAATAAAAGTAATGATTATGAGTTATTTTGCCCAACTACATGTCAATAAAACTGACAATCTATATGAAATGGATGAATATTTACAAAAACATAAATTGCCCAAATTAGCCAAAGGGGAAATAGAATACTTAAATAGAGCTACATTAGAAAAAAAGAAACTGAGCAAGCAATAAATGAATTCCCCAAAGGAGAAAAAAATCTATGATCAGATAGATTTACAAGCAAACTCTACCAAACACTTAATGTAAACTCTTAGAAAAAGTAGGTAAAGAAGGAATCCTATCAAATTTCTACTATGAAACAAATATGGTTTCAATATCTAAATCATGGAAAGCAAAAACGGAGGAAAAAAAAAAAAAACTATAGGCCAGTTTCCCTAAAGAATATTGATGCAAAAATTTTAAGTAAAATATTAGCAAGGTGATAACAATATATCACAAAGATTACACACTATGACTAGAAAAGATTTATACCAGGAATGCAGGACTAGTTTGATAGTAGGGGGAAAAATTGAGGGGGTGGAATTTAATTTTTTTTCCCCCTGAGGCAATTGGGGTTAAGTGACTTGCCGAGGGTCATGCAGCTAGGAAGTATTAAGTGTCTGAGATCATATTTGAATTCAGATCCTCCTGATTGCAAGGCTGGTGCTCTATTCACTGCACCACCTAGCGGCCCCTAATTTAATCATTTTATTAGTCATTTGGTCTTTTAGACCAAAGACAAACACTTTATAAAGAGTTTCTTAGGACTTATGAGGGGAGACAATGTGAAAGAAAAAAAATGGATGACAAAATGGCTTGACAAAAACAAAGGGGACAATCCCCTTTGATAACATTGACAAAGAGGACAGTCTCCTTTGATAAATAGATTTTACAAATAAAAGAGGCAAAGGCAAAAGTAGATGTCTCCCTTCCTCTAAATATATCTAATGTAGTCTTGTGGCTCTGGTCTGTATGCCAGCCCAGGTCACTTGTAGAAGTTTCCTACATCAATATTTCAGAGTCTGATTCTTTTTGTACAGCAAAATAACGTTTTGGTCATGTATACTTATTGTGTATCTAATTTATATTTTAATATATTTAACATCTACTGGTCATCCTGCCATCTAGGGGAGGGGGTGGGGGGGTAAGAGGTGAAAAATTGGAGCAAGAGGTTTGGCAATTGTTAATGCTGTAAAGTTACCCAATGCATACATCCTGTAAATAAAAGGCTATTAAATAAAAAAAAAAAAAAAAAAAAAAAAAAAGAAGTTTCCTACATGATTGATCTCAAAACAAATTTATTTTGCCAATAATCAGGTAAGCCAATGAAAGTTAGCTCAAACCTTTTGGAATCTTTTATTAGAAGAGGGAATTCAATTTTATCTGCAACTGGATATTAGGAAAATTAGAAAGATAATTGATCATACCAATAACAAAGAGAACAGAAATGATATGATTAATTCAATAGATACCAAAAAAAAAAAAAGCTTTTGACAAAATACGACACACATTTCTGTGCAAAATACTAGAAAGCACAAAAGTAAATGAAAATTTTCTTAAAATGATAAATATTATTTATCTAAAACCAAGGGCATATGGAGTACAGAGGAGGACTAGCACTTCTGATATGGGGGCTTTGTCCACCTGATTCACTCAATTCTTACCTGTGGCTCTAAGACATTTTAGTATTCATGGTGACCACATCTAAATAAACTGTCTTTGAGTCGAAGTTTAGCTCAGTTTAGCTAACTGAATTGAGGTTAATTGATAGGCCACAAACCTCAAATATCAAACCAACAGACATCCTTTAGTGAGTTAGAGGGATGTCTACCCCAAACACATGAAGACTTTTGTTGGTGTAATGGGTAGCTGAGAAAAATTTGTTCCAAAGGCCACAGGGGTTATGGCACTTGGAGCTTGGTCAGGGATTGAAGATGCCCAAGTCATACACCACATCCTGGGCCATTGCTGGCTATCTTGACTTTTTAGTCAGCCACTGGACTTCCATAACTCAGGAAGAGAAAGTGGGGCTGAGGATTTTTTGCAACTTTGCCCACGTCAGTCCAGTTTTCATCACCCATAATATCATTGGTCCTCTTCAAAAATCAAGGATAAACAACAATCTTAAATCAAGAGTAAACAGTCCCTATAATGGAGATAAACTAGAAGCTTTTTCAAAAAGCTCAGGGTGAAATAAAGATGTCCGTTATCACAATTATTATTCAAGATTGTATTAGAGGGACAGCTAGGGTGCAGTACATAGAGTACCAGCCCTGAAGTCAGGAGGACCTGAGTTCAAATTTGATCTCAGACACTTAACCCATCCTAGCTGTGTGACCCTGGGCAAGTCACTTAACCCCAGTTGCCTGGAGGTAAAAGAAATATTGTACTAGAAAGAGGTTATTTATAGCAATAAGATAAGAAAAGAAATTGAAAGTATAAATTTAGGCAATGAGGAAGAAATTATGCCATGAATTTCAAAAGAGTGATGAACTTAAATTGGGAGTTTTCTACTTGAGGAAGTCAGTTCTTAAATTATCAGTGTGAGAAGACAGCAAATGATTTTAATTTGGGACTTGATTTATGGCTTTGTTGATTATTTAGACATACAAAAGTGAGAAAGTGCTAATAAGGCAAATCAACTTAAAAGTGTGTCATATATATTCTACCTTCCTCCCCCTGCCTCCCTTGGCAGATAGTTGATTGATAAGCATGAACTAGCATATCCCTGGTAAATTCAATACTTAATATGAGCATAAGTTCTATCAAGTCAAGTATGCCAAATATATGAAGCCTGCCATGGCCAGCTAGCCATTCATGCGTGGACTCTAAATTCTGTAAGGTGCATCGTATAGTAGGGAAAGCACCAATTATGGTATCAGAGGGCCTATGTTTGAATTCTGTTTTTTCTATATATTGCCTGTGTAACTTTGGGCAAAGCATTTCTCTCTAAGAATAAAATATTAAGCTGTAAAATGAAACGGTTGGAAGATATAATCATTCAGCTTTAGCTCCTTTGAAATTCTTTCTGTCCATAAAATATAAAGTGTCCACCAATATAAATTGTTATTATTAAGATGATAAGATAATTATTTTTATATTAAATTTCCATTTTTAATTTATTAATCAGCTAGTAGACTATCTGTAATATGTGAGCAGTTAAATATTTTGATAGTTTTCAAATATCTTTTTTGCTACAAGTCCTTGTATTTACTGGAAGGTCATTAAGTTACTTTGCTTTTGAAGTCCATTTATTACTTCTAAATCTAGTGCAGTCTATTTAGTCTTTCTTAATGCTGTCTAGTGAAACATTAATGAGAAACTCACGCATACTCATAGAATTTGTCTGATTACACCATTAATTTTTAATCAGCTTGCTGCTTACACTTCTGGGTAACAACAGAAAATTGGATAATGTAATACTTTCTTAGTGGAGTGCCCCTAAATTTGGTTTTAAATTATTAATTCTTCAGACTGGGGGCAATTGAGATCCTATTGACCCTAAATTGCCTAAATCTTTCATTGTTTAATTTCTACAAATTTGTTTTGCTTCCCTGAATTTTCCTTTTACCATTTTTATAGTTAGTTTGAATATGTTCAAGTTTTATCTGCCTAGAAGAATATTGTAGTCCATAGAATTTAAATCTTGGATACTAAAGCTTGATAAGATTCAAATTTGACCTTGTTCTTACAAATTATGAGCATATCAATTTCTTACCCCCCCCCCCAAATCATTTCAAATAGTCTGACTTTTAAGACTCAGGTAATATTTTTAATGTTATGTAACTGTATACAGTGTACCTAGGTCTTCCAAGCTAATTACATCTTGAATTTCCATTTTATTAATTTTTATTGAGAAAAAAACAAACTCATATGGCCATATGTTAAATTACCTAAGTCCTACAAGAATAATACTTGTAAGATTACTAAGATATTAAGCATCTTAAAAAAAAAAACAGACACACATACAAGTTTTTTTTTACCATGTGATCCATGTTTCAAAAGAATACACAGACTAAAAGCAAATAAATGAAAAATAAAGAAATAAAAAAAATATGTTTTTATTTGCATCCCAACCACCAAGAGTTCTTTCTTTGGAGGTGTATAGCATTTTTCATCATAAGTCTTTTGGAATTGTTTTGGATTATTGATTGTATTGCTAAAAATAGTTAACTCATTCACATTTGACCATCATACAGTATTACTGTAATTGTGTACATTGGTTTCTTGCTTCTGCTCACTTCACTTAGTATCAGTTAATGTAAATCACCCCAGGGTTTTCTGAGAGCATTCTGCTCATCATTTAAAATTATTTTTTCAATAGTATTTTCTTTTTCCAAATACATGTAAGGAGAGTTTTCAACATTCATTTTTGTAATAGTTTTTTTTCAAATTTTTCTCCCTCCTTCCCTTGCCTCCTCCTTCCCCAAGACAGCAATTAATCTTGATCTAGATAGAGGTTAAATATGTGCAATTCTTTTAAACATATTTCTATATTTCTCATGTTGTTCAAGAAAAATCAAACAAAAGAGAAAAAATATGAGAAACAAACAAAATAAAAGATGAAAATACTATGCTTTGATTCATATTTAGTTTCCATATTTCTCTCTGGATACAGATGATATTTTCCATCCCATCTATTGGAATTTCCTTGAATCACTGCTATCCTTTTTGAGGTAGCTACCCCTCCTTTTAAAAAGCACAATAGTATTCCATACCAATCACGACTTGTCAAGCATTCCCTATTAGTGGGCATTCCCTCAATTTCCAATTCTTTGCCATTCCAAAGCAGTTGTTATGATTATTTTTGTACAAATCTATGATCTCTTTAGGATACAGATCTAGTAGTGATATTGTTGGGTCAAGAGGTATGCACAGTTTTATAGTCCTTTGGGCATAGATCCAAATTGTCGTTCAGAATGATTAGAGGTCACAACTCCACCAATAGTATACTGATGTCCCAGCACATCCCCTCCAACATTTCTGATTTTCCTTTTTTGTCATATTAGCCAATCTGATAGATGTGAGGTGGCATCTCTGAATTTTGATTTTGCATTTCTATAATTAATAATGATTTAGAGTATTTTTTCATGATTATAGAGTTATGATTTCTTCTCCTAAAAACTGTTTATCCATAGATCCAATTTGTTTATGACACCACCATTTATGTCTATATCATGCATCTATTTTCAATTTCTCTTGGTATGAAATGCAAGATGTTGGTCTATGTATAATTCTACCAAATTGATTTCCAGTTTTCCCAGCAATTTTTGTCAAATACTGTGTTCTTCTCCCCAAAACTTGGATCCATTATTCATCTCTTATGCTTGGAAATACCCCAAGACAGAAAAATTAAGTGATCTGTTTGAGGAAATATAATAAACACAGGATTTCCATTTCCTAACTCCCTACCCCCAATAAAAATGCAAAAAACAATCACTTTCCAGAGAATGCAAGAAGAATACGAGTAAGAATCAGGCTTTAAAACTTTATCTAAAACTCCTGTAAAACTCTTATTAATAACTTACCCATGCTAAGTTTTGCACTCTAACCATTATACATTGGTCCTTCTGCAGGTCTAATGTTATGATTTGAAAAAGGCCAAGTTAGAAATCAGAATTTCTTAATCAATTCACAATAGTTTCCTTCCTGCCTTTACAGAAATAAGAGGTTATATTTGAGTAGCATTTTAGAGTTTTCAGAGATTTTATATATTTTCCTTCATTTGATCTCATAACATTCCTGTGATAGATACCCATTTTGCAGATGAAGAAAAAGAAGTGTTAATCATTAAGAAGTAATTCTGTTTAATGATTCTATAGGTAGATCTCTAAAATATGCCCCCTTTTCTTTCCTGATACTAGGGGCCTGTTTCAGGCCCTCACTACCTTACGCTTGGACTATTTTAATAGCCTGCTAATTCGTCTGCCTGCAGTAATTTGTATCCCATTCCAATCCACTTTTCATTTAATCACTAAAGAGTTTTTTCTAAAACCCAGGTCTAATCATGTCATCTCCTCTCTCAACAAACTCCAGTGGCTCCCTATCACCATTAGGATCAAACACAAAATGCTCTATTTAACATGCAAAACCCTTCATAATCTTTTGGGCCCCTCACCAACTCCCAACATATACATATACATTTCCGGTCTTCTTATACCTTACTCCCCACTATGTTTTCTTTAAATCAATGGCACTGGCTTCCTTGCCCTTCCATTAATAAGGAATTCCATCTCAGTTCCTGCCATTCTCTTTAGATTTTTGCCATGCCTGTAATGCTCTTCCTCCTCACTTCCATCTCCTAATTCCAACTAAAATCACACGTTTGACAGGAAATCCTACCTGCCTTTTCTCTACTATTTCTTATTTTTCCTACATATTGCTTATTTGTACATATTAATTTGCTTGCTGTCTCCTTTATTAAATTGTGAGCTCCTTGAAGAAAGGGATTATCTTTTGCTTTTCTCTTTATTCCCAGCACTCCTCAGTGTCTGCCACATAGTAGGTGCTTAATGAATGTTTACTAATTGACTGACATAAAGGGTTGGCTGTGGGATCAGGTACAAAGCAATATTTTTTTCCCTCTGAAACCATGATGACTACATCTATTATGAATGAATAATAATGATGATATAGTAACAATTTAAATTTAAACAGCATTTTAAAGTTTACAAAGCACCTTACATAAAACATTTCTCATAAATTTAGTATCAGGATGCTCAAATAGAAACAAAATGAGGGACAACATATACTTTTCTCTTCCTCTAGATATCTTGATGTTGTCTGGATACATATAGACTGTTGCTTTTCCCTAACTCTTCCTACATTACCAGGTTACCTTTTTCATTCATACATTTTTTTGATGTGTATATAACATATACACACAAACATATGTTTAAATACATATTCATGTCTATGTATATGCTGATATGACAGATCTATGTGTTACCTATCCAACTATATATAATAGACTGGACAATGGACTCCACTTGGTTTTTACTGTCTGAGGAGTTAGGCCAAAGGCATTTGAGTGATTCTAGATCTTGAATTATAGCAAATTGGACATTCAAACACTAAATAACCTCATAAAACTGAAATTGATTGATTGATTTTGTGTGTATGTGTGTGTTACTAATTACTGATATGGAAATAATTTCTGAACTACTAGTCTGTGCCCTATTAGACCATCAGCTTGTTAGAACAAAGATCAAGATCATTATTAAATTAATAGAATGAATGAAAGGGAATGATATGGAGTTTTCATTTAAAAAATGTTAACCTGACTCAAGTAAGCCAGACATTGTTGCTGAAAAGTAGAAAATGGGCAAAAGAACAAATTAACACAGATTATAACTGTTTTATAAGGAAGTTAACTGATTGAAACACTTGTCACTAGAAGAATGCCAAATATCAGAGAAACTATTTCAAACAGCAAACACTTTATTACCCTGCCAAGCAGAAATATGGCAGCCAAGGGCAACATGTGTTTAAAATATAAACTCATTTTTTAAAAAATATGTTTTCATTAAATATTTCCCAAGTACACGTAAAAATAGATTTGATTTATTCTTCTGAAAACTGCCCACTCATATCCTTTGACCATTTGAGAAATAAGGCCTTTATCAGAGAAATTTGCTGTAAATTTTTTGATATTACTTCATTATCTAGAGTACCTTTTAGCAAAATATAGCTTTCCTGATTATTTTTTAAAATTTTGGGTTTGCTTTTGCTTGTCTGAGATTATGATTCTGCCCTAGTCCTTTATTTTAACTCTCTTGTATCTTTCTGTTTTAAGTGTTGGACTTATTGTTGGACTCTATTTTCTAATCTATTCCTCTACTCACTTCCATTTTATGGGTGAGCTCCTCCTATTCACATTTAAATTATGATTACTAATTGAATGTTTTCCCCCATCCTATCTTTCTCTCACTTTTTAAGCTCTCTCTCTTCAAAAGTTTTAGTTTTAGTTCTGACTGCTGCTTCTCTTAACCCATTTTCTCTTTTCTTATCTTCTGCTTATCTCCTGCCTTCCCTCCTCCAATATCTCCCTTTTTTATGTAAGAAAATTTTACCCATTCTACCTCTCCCTTCACCCTTCAACCAGTATATCCCTCTTTCTAACCTCTTCATTTTGGGGTGGACAAGATCATTGAAACATAATTGATTTATATCCATGGCCTCTGTCTATGTATACTTTTTTAAATTGCCCCAATAATGATAAACTTCTTAGAAGCTGCATATATCATCTTCCTACATAGGAATACAAACAATTTAATTTTATTGCATTTACCTTTTTTATGTTTCTTTTGCATCTCGTGTTTGAACATCAATTTTTTCTATTCAGCTCTGGTATTTTCATTAGGAAATATGTTTAAAAAGCCCAATACTTAAATACCTATTTTTCTTCATGAAGGAGTTTTGCTGGGTAGATTATTCTCGGTTATAATCCTAGGTCCTTTGTTTTCCAGAACATTTTATTCCAAGTTCTCTGGCTCTTTAATATGAAAGCTATTAAATCTTGGGTGATCCTAACTATAGATCCAGGATATTTGAAAGGTTTCTTTCTGTCTGCTTATAATATTTTCTCCTTGACTAGGGAGCTCTAGAATTTGGCTATAATATTCTGAGAATTTTCATTTTGGAATCTCTTTCAGAAGGTGATTGGTGGACTCTTTCCATCTCTATTTCACTCTCTGGATCTAGGGTATGGGAACAGTTTTCCTTTATAATTTCTTGAAATATGATGTTAAGGCTCTTTTGAGTTGTTGTTTGTTTGGGGAGGGGCAGGGGTTAGAAGTGTGTCATGGTTTTCATGTAGTCCAACAATTCTTAAATTATCTTTCCTCAGTTTTTCAGCTTAGTTTTTATTCTGATGATATATTTCATATTTTCTCCTATTTTTTCATTTTTTTTTGACTTTGTTATTTTTGTTTGTTTGTTTGTTAGTGTCCCAATGAGTCATTAGCTTTTATTTGCCCAATTCTAATTCTCAAGGAATTATTTTCTTTAGTGAAATTTTGTATCTCTTTTTCCATTTAGCCAATTCCATTTTTAAAGTGTTATTTTCTTCATTATTTGTGTCTCTTTTTCTAAGCTGCTAATTCTTTTCTCATAACATTTTTGTATTTTGTATTTTGTCTTGTTTCTTTCACCAATTTTTCCTCTACCACTCATCTCTTTTTTAAAAATGATTCCAGGAATTTTTGTTGGGCTTGGGTCCAATAAGCATTAATCTTTGAGACTTTGCTTGTAGCTGTTTCACCTTGTTCTTCTTTTGAGTTTTAGTTTTCCCTGCCATTATCATAGCTTTTCACTGTAATTTGTTGGCATTGTCGGTGTTGTTTGCTCCTTTTTCCAACCTGTTTCTTAACTTTGAACTTTATATTAAAATTGGGCTCTTTTCACCTGGTGGTGGGGAGATGCTGAACTAAGCTTCAGAGTTTTTTCATACTTACTTTTCAAAGCTTGTTTTGAAGTTGGTTGAAAGTTTTTAGTGCTTGCAATGTGTTATGGTCTGGGAAAAGGTTTGGTTATTGTTCTTTTAGTCTTTATTCTGGAAGGGCCCCTGATCTATTGGGACTAGAAGTAATGCTGTCCTCCAGAGAGCCTATTCCCTCTTGACTGAAAGTGCTACTTTCTACCCTTAAACTAAGATCCAGAAGTAGGAAAGACAATGGATGCCAAAAAGAATATGGTTCTGTGTCCAACACTAATATAGGGATCCTCTATAATCTCTTATTGAAGCTGCCAAATGTTTTACCATCTTTGTCTTGAGAGCTTCTGAAGCTATTGATGTTTCTGTCCCCACTACTTTGTAACACCACTGTTGTTTCCTCATACAGGCTTTAGGTCAGCCTTCACCCTCCATGCCTCTTTCCAACCTCCTAAGTTGTCTTGGTCTAGAAGAATGTCTCACTTTGACCTTTAATTGGCTCTGTAACGCCCAGAATTTTATTTGAGGTATTATTTTAAAGTTGTTTGGAGGGGAATATTGGGAGAGCTTTCTCTGCTCTGCCATTTTTTCTCCACCCCAAAAACATCTAAACTCATTTTAAAACTCTTAAAAATGATGTTGGTGGAAGATTATGAGAAATATCACCTCATTAAACAATGAGATTAAATGGAAGGGAAAATTTTTACAAAAAATTTGGCAAAAGACCTAATTAAGGTAGATAATTTAAAGTTAATTGAAAGGAAGAAAATACACCAATGAAAGAGTTCCATTAATAGTTCTACAACAAACCATTTTGTAAGGACTGTCACATTTAGATTCTAATATCCCAGGTTCCAAAGTGCTATATGGGGAAATAGAAGTGACATTAAGAAGTGACATATGGGGAAAAAGCAGCTAGTCTAGAGCAAATAGATTTATAGCAGGTCACTTAGGGAACTCAATTTTAGAATCATTGAGAGATCAATTCTCAAGATATTTGAAAGAGAGAAGCATGTTAAACCTTATTGACAAAATCATGGACATTATTATTGTTAACCAAAAAAAAGGGATAAAAAGAATACCAATAACTATTAATACATATGTTTACATTCTCACTTTAATAAAATCTTTATAAAAATAAGCTACATATGTATCAAGGAATACGTGATACAAACATGAGAACGGAATAGTCAGGATTTCACAAATAATATATAATAGATCACATATTGATAGTCATGCAATATACTGAAAGGAATAGAGAAATCAAGCTCCAAATGTGATGATCCTTTGTTAACTGCAAAAAAAAATCATCCAATAGGAAAAAAAAATTGTCAAAATGTCTGTCCTCCAAGAAGTTGTCACTCATGTATATGTCAAAATCACGAGTCCTTTGAAAGATATGAGATAACTCTGTTTGACTACTTTCTTATTAATTATTAGTGTGAATTAAGACATAAAACAAGGAGACATATGCTCACTAGTTTGCCACTATTATGGGAGATGTGTATAGAGTTCAAATGGAAGAGAGATTCCCTACAGATAGTGGGGTCTACCAGATGTTCTTGTTTGTGAATTGCATTATACTGACTGAAGTCTTGAAATGTTATAGAATTATTCAATGAGGATTGTAATCTTCACAATAATTTGTCCTTTTGTTTATATCATAGAAAAGTATCATATATCAACTATATGAATAAATGAACATTTTATATCATTTATTATGTTCAGTCAATTTACTACTCACTGAGAATGCAAAAGGCTCACATACTAATGGGGGAGTCAATGTGTCAATAATTAGGTATATAGAAGACATACAGAGTAAAAAGAAAGCAGTTTTATAGGGGGAGGTATTAATATCTAAGGGAACTAGGAAAGATCTTCTGCAAAGATGAAATGTGAATGGAGACTTGAAGGAAGCCAGGAAAACTAAAAGGTAAAGATGAGGAAGAAGAGAATTCTAGACAGGGGAGATTATCAGCATAAAGGCACAAAGGAGGGACATGGAGAGTCTTGTGTACAGAACAACAATTAGGATAATGTTGGATCACAGCAGAAGTGAAGAGAAATAAATTATAAGACTTGGCAAGTAGGAAAGGACCAAATTATGAAGACATTTAAATGTCAAACAAAGGAATTTATATTTGATCATGGAGGTAAGGGAGAGAAATTGGAATTTATTGTGTAGGGGAATGACATGATCAAACCAAAACTTTAGGAAAATCACCTCGGGAAAAGAATGAATGACAGATTGGAATGGAGAAAGAATTGAGGCAGTGAGATCAATTAGAAAACCACTGAAGTAATCCAAGGAAGAGCTAATGACATCCTGAACTAGGATGGTGGCTTTGTAAGTGAAGAAAAGATACAATCAAGTGATGCTAATATAAAAATTAAAATATTTGGCAACAGACTGGATATATGTGATATGAACGTGAGTAAGGAGTTGAGATAACCCCAAGATTACAATCCTGGGTGAATAGAAAGATGATAGTTCCCCAGGATGTTCTGGTAAATTTTAACAACCAACTCTGGGAAAGGATACTGTATTTGTGACACCTTTAAATTTAAACTGCCCTGGGATAATTTCTCCCACCCCTTTCTTTAGTATGGATAATCAAGCCCTGAGTTTTAGCATTTGCTAGTTTCAAAGGTGTAAATTAACTAATCAACTCTAGAGCTTCCATTAGCCAGCTCTATCATATCCCTGGTAGTGCTCTTGATAGCAATCGTGAAGTTTGGAGAGGAAGAGGACTTGGGAAGAAAAGAATTTGTTCCATTTTAAACATATTCAGTTTGAAATGCTTACAAAACAAACCTACGTACAGATGTCTGAAAAGCAATTGGTGATGCTCAGAAGAGAGACTAGGGTTGGATATACAGATCTGATAATCATCTTCATAGAACTGACATTTGAACCAACTCCAAAGAATTGATGAGATCAAGTGCTACAGATATGATTTGTGTTTAATAACTTATTGCTGAATTAGGAGTAAGGGTTTGGTTTTTTGTTTTGTTTTGTTTTCTTTTTGTTTTTGTTTTCCTTTTCTACTTCCTCATCCAGAAATCAACCAGTATGGAAAATCTTGGGGAAAATTTACCTAATCAGGCTGAGAGAATCGATGAATTCTTGTTCATTATGTTTGATCAGACTTCAATACCCTCTTTATAATGAGCCCACATTTCATTATAATATTCATTTTCTAGTTAATTGTTGACCAGAGTTGATTGTCACCCCCAGGGGAACATCCACTTTCCCAAGGGCATATAAATTGTGAGCCTGCCACCATAATGGGTCTTTGGCATTCTCTAACACCACTGATCTCTTTTATTAATATCAGGCAAACATTATTAGTAAAACAGCAAATTATCCAGATGCAAGAAGCAAAGTTTAGGGGAAAATTTTCCTCATTCATTTTCAAAGTTCCATTCAGTGAATGACATTGTTTAAAAAGAAAAATACTCCCTTTCTTTGTGGAATTCTTGTTAATGGAACTGAAACTGTGTTTTCCAGAAAGATTTACATGAACTGATGCTGAGTGAAGTGAGGAGAACCAAAAGAACATTGTACACAGTAAAAGAAACATTGTGCGATGAAGAATTGTGAATGACTTAGCTATTCTCAGCAATACAGTGATCTAAGACAATCCCAAAAGCTTCACCATTCACAGAAAATGTTATCTACATCCAGAGAAAGAACTATAGCTTCTGAATGAAGACCAAAGAATACTATTTTCAGTTTTTAAATTTTTTTCTTTCTCATGGTTTTTCTCTTTTGTTCTGATTCTTGTTTCACAACATAACTAGTGTGGAAATATGTTTGACATGATTGCATATATAACATATACCAGATTGCTTATCTTGGGGAGGAGAGATAGGAGAAAGGGAGGGAATAATATTTGAAACTCAAAATCTTATAAAAATGAATGTTGAAAATTATCTTTACACATTATTGGAAAAAATTAAATACTTTTTATGAAAAAACCCCAAACTTTGTGTTTTGTGAAAATAGGATTTCCAGTTACTCCAGGATGATTTTCAAAGTCAGACATACTGAAAGAAGTCATCATCATCATCATCTCAAAATTTTTATAGCATATCAAAATTTACAAAAATGCTTTATAGCTGAAGTGTGAAACTTGAGAGTAGGGGTGGTGGTGAAGGGTGATACACAAATAATAAATGTTATGCCACAGTTTCCTGGAATTATTCTATGTCAATCTCCTTGAATTGTTCTACCTCAATTTCCTTGAATTGTTCTACTTCAGTTTCCCTGAATTGTTCTGCCTCAATTGTACCTCCCCTTCTTGACCATTAGAAATGATATAAGTTAGGGCTTAGAGCCTTGACCATTAGCATTCCATAGAACCATAAATTACAGATAGGTTATTTAGAGATAGGTAAGCACATCTCCTATTTCAGACATCCTGGCTCCTCAGTCCTCTTAAGTTATCAGAATTTATGGTCCTTATCCCCAATCTGTCAGAACCAAATTTTATGGTCTGTTCTTGAAAGTTCCTGCTTAGCAGTGCTCTCCACCTTCTCCCTTTGTTTCTCTTATCACTAAAATCCTATAAAAAAACCTGGAATCTCACATTCAATGCTGGATTCTTTGAGACACAAGTCCAACCCAGCCAATTAATTCAAGCTCTCCAATAAAATATTAAAACTCTCTAATCTCTATCTCACTGCAGTTTCTCCAGCATTACAAGACAACACTCCCAAGTGCTGCCCAAACCAGTTTAAAATTAAAATCTTAATTGGAAAATGTTTAACAAAATACAATACAATATTATGTTAATTTATGGTCTTATGAATGCCTCCTGGAACCCATTCTTCTTAAGTTTGACACCACTGCTTAATAACATTTAAATCTTACAACAATCCTGTAAGGTAGACATTGAAGCTATTATGTCTGTCTCTGCCTCTTCTGTTTCTCTGTCTCTCTTTCTGTGCATCTTTCTTTCTCTTTCTCTCTCTCATACTAAAGAGGAAACTGACACTTAAGACACACTATGTAAAGTGCCAGGGATCATACTGCTAAAAAGTGTTAGAGTAGGCTTTGAAGTCAGATCTCTGACTGTTGAAATCTTTACAAACTGTTAAGCCATTGGAGTTGATTTGATCTTAGAAAGAGATATTTTGGGCCAGAACTTGAAACAAGGTACTAAGTGGAACTGATAGAAACAATGGTTAAATCTAGTTTAGCACTGATTTAATCCTCCAACAAATAATGGTTTCCCAGTGATATAATGATGGGTGTTACTCAGTGCACAGCATATAAGCAAGAAGCTCTCAGGGCCACAGGACACTCTGGAAGAAAACCCACAAGCCCTATCTTCGAGGCAAAAGAGATTCATTGCATCTTCTACCTTGGTGCTGGCTGGAGGCTGAAGAAAGCAGAGGCAGAAGCCAAGGACAAAGCTGCAAGAGCTCAAGCAGAGAGATAGGTCTCTGGGCTAACAGGGCTAATTTGGAAGGAGAAATAAACAGTTTACATTTTTATCAGCTGGCTGCGATTTTGGAGTAATTATTTATTTCAACTGAAACTAAGACTGCCTCCAGAAAACCTTCACATTTTGGCGCCCTGAATGTGGGGCTGCAGTGGATTTCATTGGAAAAGCTCTGATCCTGATTTCAGTAGAAAAGCCTGTGACCCTGAGAGCTTTTTGCTTATATGCTGTGCACTGAGTACACACCCATCATATCACTGGGAAACCATTATTTGTTGTAGGATTAAATCAGTGCTAAACTAGATTTAACCATTGTTTCTATCAATTCCATTCAGTACCTTGTTTCAAGTTCTGGCCCAAAATATCTCTAAGATCAAATCAACTCCAATGGCTTAACAGTTTGTAAAGATTCCAACATCTGGCCTTGACTCCAAGTGCACCATTGATTATACTACGCTGCTTTGGTCCATATGACGTGATTTAAAGAATGCCAACTCTTCAAAAAAACAATTTTGTCATATTACTTATATTCTCAATATTAAGAACCTCATTGATTCATTCAACTAGATTTTTATTGAGTACCTTATGTGTACCAGATATTATGTTCAACAAAACTGAATTAATCTATCTTTTCCAAAGCTCCCCAATCCAATGAATGGGACCAGGTGAAAATTTCTCAAAATGTCTATGAGATGGAGTGGGTCAGACCCTAGGCCTACGTTTCAGGAAGTCACATGTCCCACAGGAAGTAGACAGCATTGGTCAATGGTTGTTTCCTTTTCAGTCCATCCAATGAACCCAAGTCTTTTGCTATTTAACCAATTCACTATTTCCAGCTCACTGCCAGACACCATGCTGGGAAATTGGAGCAGAAAGGCTCTGTGTCTGATTAGCTGGTTTGCTTGGACCTCTCCTTGCAAGGACCAAATAAATGCTTCCTGTTTGTATCTGAAGATGCCTTTGAGTATTCACTTTGGGTAAGGAGGTCTAGTCCCACATACCAACAAGATGCACATATTGCCAACAGTATATTGATTCCCATTAGCATATCACCACAGATTATTATTAATCGGATTAGCTAGTTGTAAATTATTAAAACTAGAGTCCCAAGGGAAGAGAGTTCAGGTGTTGAGGTGTGAGAAATGAGGGTTGAGAGATCCCCTGACAGCAAGAGGGTCCCCTGGCCAGTCTGCAGGATTCACAAACCCCAATGAATTCAGGCAAGAGGTTTGTGGCAAGAATGGGTTTATTACACTGAGAAATATCATTCTCAGAAGGCAAAATACCGTTAGGATTTTTGAAAAAGGTCTGGGCACACAGTGCTTGATATATTGGGCTTCTTTGTTCCGCAGTTGGGGACCTTTCAATAGAAGGTGGTGATCATGCCCCTGGCCAAGGTCTCCAATTGAATAGGAGATTACTATCTGGGAGTTTTCCCTATGACAAGGAGGGTGAGGCCCCTCCCTAAGGCCTGGAGGGTTTGAGACCCAGGACCACCCGAAGATTAAAGGGGACATAGTTTACATCAAGGCCTTTCCAAACCTCCCCCTCTTCCCCCCCCACCCTCCAAAGATCAGGGGGACAGTTTACATCAAGGGCAGATATGTTTTGATGAGGGAAATGGGAAGGAACTGTCCCAAGTTTCATTTACTCTTGATAAAACCAGACTCAGATAAGCCCTTGGCAGATATCTATCAGAAGATCGTAGGCACTTGGGGATAGAGGAATGGATAAACTTGGGAGAAGGGGATAGAGATGATAGAGGGAATGAAGATAGACTTCTACTTCAAAAGTTTATGTAGAACCAATTCTAATATTATCATCATTCTGCTGCTAGGAAGCAGTCATAAATCATAGAATTATAGATCTAAAATTGTAAGTAAGGTTATGTGGGAACCCACTGGAGCCAGCCAGAACCAGTTTATAAGAACCAATTGTCAATTCTCATTATGAGTGTTTACACTTCAGAAATCCACAAAGGTTACATATTTTGTTGATTTTCTAGAATTAAGAAAATGGTGGAAAAATATTAAATACAAAGATTAAATTTAAAAGCATGTCATATGTACAAGTTGTTTTATTTTTTTTTAAGAGAGTCAGTTAAAAAGCATTTATAAGCATATCCCTGGCTAGAGAGTACCACAGAAATCATCTAGTCCAAATCCTTCATTTGATAGAAGAGGCAATTGAGACTGTGTAAGACTGAGATGAAGTAATTCACAAGGTTAGAAAGTATCCTGTGGGATGAAAGAAAACTGAAATGACAACAATGTTTAGTCCCCACAAAACTGCACAGTATTTAAACCAGCATATTAATGGAAAAATGCTCAATACTTCATTACCAACCTCCTGGGCCCTTTAGTCACTATAATGTATAAATATTTTAGTAGGATGACAATACCATTTTACAGTTTATAGACAGCAATTCACTTGCATCATTAGTGACCTTTTTGATGCAATTGTTCTTCAATTAAACAAGGGAAGGTAGTGTGGGATCTTTATTTGTAACAATCACATTAAAAATATATTGTCTTAAGGATTTGTAGACTATTAAGCATATAGACCTTTTAAAAAGTAAGACTTCCTGATTGATTTCTCCATGATATATACATTGTCTAGATTCTTTCCCTTTTCTTATCAGTACATTTATTAAGAATAGGATGAGGTTTACTCAGTATCCCTCAGAATTTCTCAAAATCATGCTAGAAGGTGAGATAAAAGTGACCTCTAAGTCTCTGAAGTGTTTTGTACACTCTTAACTGACAGTGGAATCTCATTTCCCCCCCGTTTCAGAATTTTTTTGCAAATTTGTGAAATTCTGTGTATGGCGAATCTCCAACAAGTTTCCTACTTTAAAACATGATTTCTTCAAAGTAAAGGAATTCAAATGGAAGTGAATAGGCTTCTGGAAATGCCTGGAGGCACTGAGTTTGCAAAAAACACAAGGACCTTTTCTTCTTTTATCTCTTTCTCTGAATCATTTCCAGGGATTAATATTACTTTCTTTCAAGTACTCTCTGGAACTGTCTCCCAAAGACTTTATTGATATATACGCACAGACCCTAGTCCCTGAAGAGCCATTGGTCGATTTATGCTGATGCATGTATTTTCACTTTTACAGATTTGATTTAAATAACATCGCTTACAAAATGAGTCATTCAGATACTGGCTTTGTAGACAACATATTACAGATGCTTTTCAAAAGTCATGCAATAAGGGCACTTTAGAACCAAGTGCTTTTCCATTTAGGTAATGATCCTTTGTTCAAATGTAAAGGTAACTTCAGTTATCTTGTGTTTTGGAAGTGATGGCAACAATAAAGAAATATATCAAAGTGGAATATTTGTATATAGATGAAATGACCTCAAATACAAATCCCACAAAACACTGTTAGCTCAGCAGTTTGGGAAATTGCCAGCTTCACCAACTTCTCCAAATTCTTTTTAGCATCTTGAATTGATTTGCATGGTAAATAGAGGCATAACAAGGATTGAAAAAAATCTCCTTACCATTTTTGTACATACAAAACCAATACAGACAAGATTAGAAGGGAAGAAGAAAACTGGGGGAAAAAAATTTTACATCCAAAGATTCTGATAAAGGCCTTATTTCTAAAATATATAGAGAATTGACTCAAATTTATAAGAACCCAAGCCATTTTCCAATTGATAAATGGTCAAAGGATATAAACAGACAATTTTCAGATGAATTTCTAGTTATAAGAAAAAATGCTCTAAATCACTATTGATCAGTGAAATGCAAATTGACAACTCTGAGGTACCACTATATACCTTTCAGATTGGTTAAGATGACAGGAAAAAATAATAATTAATGTTGGAGGGGATGGGAAAAAAAATGTTGGTAGGGTTGTGAACTGATTCAACCATTCTGGAGAACAATATGGAACTATACCTAAAGGGACATTAAATTGTGCATACCCTTTGATCCATCAGTGTTTCTACTGGGCCCGTATCCCAAAAAGATCACAAAAAAAAGGGGAAAGGATTCACATATGCAAAAATGTTTGAAGCAGTCCTTTTTTTTTTTTTTTGTAGTGGTAAGGAATTGGAAACTGAGTCAGTGCAAATCAATTGAAGAATGATTGAGTAAGTTGTAGTATGTGAATGTTATGGAATATCATTGTTCTCTAAGAAACTATCAGCAGGATGATTTTAAAATGTAATGCTGGAGAAACTGAGACAATATAGAGATTAGAGAATTATAATAATTTAATTTATTGGAGAATTAATCAATTGACTGAATCAGACTCTCATCTTCAAGTATCCAGTATCAAATGTGGGGTACACAGATTCTTTATAGGGTGATAGGAACAATGACATAATGGGGAGAGGCTCTGGAGATGGGGATGACATCTAATCTGATGCGGAAAGATATCTGATATTCTGATAGATTGGGATGGAGAGAGGCACCTGATATTCTAAAATATAAGATCTTTTATCCTTATCAAATATTCTGATGATTAAGAGGGAGGGGTGGTGTGATAACCTGGGGTTTGGGGCAGAATAACTGAGGTAGGGCAATTTAAGGAGACTGTGGCATAAGAAAGGCCTTAAAAGACTTATATGAAGTGATGCTGAGTGAAGTGAGTAGAACCAAGAAAATATTGCACACAGCAACAAGATTATGAAATGATCAATTCTGACAGACATGGCTCTTTTCAACAGGGAGGTTATTCAAGCCAATTCTAATAGGCTTGTGATGGACAAAGTCATCTTCATCCAGAGAGAGGATTGTACTGAATGTGTATCACACTATGGTATTTTCACTTTTTTTGTTTTTGTTTGCTTGCTTTTTTTTTCTTTCTCATTTTTTCCCCTTTTTGATCTAATTTTTCTTGTGCAGATTGATAATGGTGAAAATATGTATAGAAGAATTGCACATGTTTAACATATATTGTATTTCTTGCTGTCTGAGGGAGGCAGTCGGGAAGGGAGGGAGAAAAAAAATTTGGAACACAAGATTTTGAAAGGGTAAATGTTGAAAATTATTTATGTATATATTTTGAAAATAAAAAGCTAAAATATATAAATAAGTGAATAAAAAGAAAACAAAAACTGGAGCAACATACATAAAAAACAAGAAAGCACTAAAGCAATCGAATTCTTATTTATTAAAAAAAAAAAGTCATCTTACCTAATGTTTGTAGTTTTTAAAAGGGTAGTCCAAAGGATGATTTAATGAAGTACGATACTAGTGAGAAGAACCTCTGGACTATAATTCACATGAATTTTCACTGCCTACTTATAAGTTCTTTAGCTAACAGATTGGGTATATGGATGGAGTTTTTATCACAAAAGGCTAAAGATATTACTTTTGGGGATGTGTAAACTAAAGAATTAGTAAATACCTTCCTCAAGGGAAAGTCCAGGAAGTCCAGCTGGTGACAGTAAAGAACAGTAGCAATACAATGAAGAAGTCTCAGTGCAACTGTTAGCTGACTCCATAAAATGTCAAATTGATCTTTCTAAATCTGACCAAGTAAACCTTCCCCTGTTCAGTCAATTGCAGTAGTTCCCTTTTACTTCTAGGATCAAATATAAAGTCTTTGTCTAATCTTTTCAATGTCTTCATAACCTAATGCCTTCTTACCTGACTGTACCTCCATTTCCTCTTTGATTCAATGACACTGAATCTTTGCTATTTCTGGTGCAAGAGACTCCATTTCCTGCTGTGGTGCATTTCTGTGACTGCCCCCTAAGCTTGGAAATCCCTCCCTTTTAGCTTAGCCTGGATTCCCTGATTTTTTTCAATTCTCACCTACAGTCCCTCTTTCTGTAAGACTTCCCCATTCTCCTTATTCTTAGTGACTTTTCTCTATTAGTTATCTCAAATTTCCTATGTAATCTTGATTGTATACAGTTATTTGCATGTTGTCTCCCCAATTAGGTGGTGAGTTCCTTGAGAACAGGAACTAATTTTTTTTTCACTTTGTGTTTAGTATATATACACTATATAGTATATAGTTTAGTATATAGTATATAGTACAGGGCACATAGCTGATACTTAAAGAATTCTTGTTGACTTTTTAATTTTCTTAGGTCCTTTTGAATTTCTTAATGTAATTTTAAAATTTTATGTTGGTTAGGCTTCTAAATGTGATAATCAGAATCAATGTCATTTTAAAAATCCATTTCCTATTTTTCAATGTAAACATTTTGTTTGAAAAATCATTTTGGAGTTGCTATACTGTTATAAATGTTAGACATATGTAAAAGAGCTATATTTTGTCCAAGAGAAAAATCAAATTATCATACAGAATGTTTAGTGTATTATTCTATGACCTTACAAGTGTGATTGAACAAGGATGACACCCAATAGATATGATTCAGAACTAGATTGATATGTCAGGACAGGAAGAAGGTGAAAAAAGCATGCAGCTACCATTTCATTTTTGCCTTTATAATTCCAGAATCTAGACCAATGTCTAGGACAAAATTAATACATTCTTTTTTTAAATGAAAAACTTTGGGAAGATAAGTTTTGCCAAATAACCAGTCAGTTCCTCAGTATTCCTTATGATGTAAACTGTCCCCCTGATCTTTGGGGGGGAAAGGATGGACCTGGGTTGGAAAGGTCTTGAATCTCAACCTCTCCTGATCTTTGAGAGCAATCTCATCCACCTGCTCCTAGGGGAAACTCCCAGATGGTAATCACCTACAATTCAATTGGAGATCTTGGCCTGGGGAATAATCACCACCCTTTAATGACTTGAAAATTAGTCCCTCATTCATCTGGAGATTGCTCATTACCTTCAGGCCACAAAACCCCAGTATAATCAAAGGCTGAACCCCAAACCTCTGTTAAATTCCTTTTGGAAGAGCCCCCTGAGTTTTGTTCTCAGTGTAATAAACCTATTTTTGCCACAAACCTAGCCTACATATGAAATTGTAAATTCTTTCAGAAAGAACCTGCCAGGACAAAGGGATCTCTCAACCTCATTTCTCACACCTCAACACTTGCACCTCACATCTTAATTTAATGAATTATGTGTGTGTGTGTGTGTACTCAACCTGAATCATCTTTTCTACAGCTCACTTCCTTCTTCTTTCTCAATTAATTCTGCCCTGGAGAAACCCTATTTCTAACTTGGTTCACCCTTTCAGTTTATGCTTGATTGCATCCCAAGACAGAGCCTGCCACTCTTCCACAGGAAGAAATTGTCTCTTCTTGGTCCAGTATTTCATTTATTTTCCAGTATGAGTTAATTACTCAATATGGAGATGTAACAAGTATTTCTTTTTTGCATTTAGAAAATTCTATTTTGTTCAAATTTTTTTAATATTACAGAAAATTGTACATATTTTTTTCTTCCCTGATTGAATATAAGTTCCTTGAGAGCTGTGAACATGTCTTTATTTGTCTTGTTATCCCTTCCATTGCTTATCACTGCACATAAGAGATGACCTTTATTAAATTCAGCAAACACTGGGCAGAACCTAATACCATTCATTTACTAGTCCTTTTTTTATTAATCATTCTGATTATTTTCTCCACAAAGTTTCTGACACTCCTTTGGATCAATATTTAAAATACTTACAATATGAGATCTTGTTTTAAGAGAAATTTTAAAATATGACTTTGACATTTACTCTAGCTGATTCATTTGCTTTTTACTTTAAGAGTGTTGCTTTGAAATGTGTTTAAAAAATAGCACATGGTCAACTGATAGCAATTTCCCTTTCCTCCTTTTTGATCTTCTTCTTTCTCTGCTCCCACTTCCCACATAGTCAAAGGTTGTATTCATCCCCTAATCATGTTCTTTGGGATGTTGATAATGATGATAACACTTGTTAGAATTGGAGTAAGTATGCACCAATAAGAGAAGAACTAGTTCTAACTTACCCAATTTCTTAATGCTTCCAGATGGGATTTAGAGAAGCTCCAGTGTACTTGTGTTGAAAGGAAATGGATTTTCTTTGCCAGTAACCAAGTGGGAGGCTAACCATTTGTGATGGCACCCTTGAGAGAGGCAGGACATCTAATTGAAGAAAGAGAGAGGGAAGAAAAAGGGAAAGAGGAATACTGAGAGAATAAGGGAATGAAATCAAGTACAAACTGGAGTAAGGGAAACCTCTTATGCCTCAGATGGCTAATGGCATTACTAAGAGATGTCAGAAAATACACCCTCCAGAGTAAAAGGGATGGGTCATAAAATGAGTTCTGAATTGAAGTTGGGACCTATGACAAAAGTACAAGAGTGCCGTTATTAATTGTTAAAAGAGTTTCTGGAAGTTGTGTGCCTAATCTCTGGGGAAGGAAATAGAGCTAAGTGGACCTTCTTTATTATTTGCTAACGTTTCAGATACAAGTTCTTTCTCTGTTACTTACTATCAAGTAAGCCTGTTCTATATTTAATGTCCTTAGTAACCTGATGCTTGCAAGGAAGTAGAAAGTCTTTTGTGACTAGATCCCAATTTTGCCATTCATGGGAGAAGTTGTAAGTGGGAGCATAAGCCATTAAGATTTTTACCACCACCTTGCTCAAACTTGATCTACCTTTCAGAGTTCAGTGTTTAGTATGCATATTACATCAATAATATTGATAGATATTCATTTGTGTAAAACACTTTCTCAACAACAATCTTCACATGATATTTTGTTTTGCGATTTTCTAATAATCAAAATATACCATAGTATATAATACATGTATTGTTCACATTTTATCCACCACTAGCTTGTAAACTCCATGAAGACATGAACCATGTCTGATCCAATTTTTATGCTTCTGGGAACACTGACATGAACACAGAGTTAAATAAGCAGAACCAGAATAATATTCACAATGACTGCAACAGTGTAAATAGATAGAACAATAAAGTGAAGTAGAATGGTTTCTCATTATAATGACTAAGCTTGGCCCTGGAGAAGAGTTCAGAGCATATACTTCTGTCTTCTTATTGGAAAAATGGAGGTTTATGGGAATGGACTTTGCATATGCTGCTAGATAGGATTCATATGTCAATTCATTTTCTTACTTTCAGTCTATTTAATTCCTTGCTTCCTATTTTCCTTCCCAAAAGTTGATTTTGGTGGTATGCTTACTCTATTGAAGGTGGGTATCCCATTTTAAACTATATGTTAAGTTCATTATCAAGGAGGCATTGTCATGACACTGAAAAACTTGTGGATGTAGAGAAGGGAAAATCCTCATTCAGTGTTTGATCATGAAAAGCATTTATAACAAGCTCAAGACAAACACATTAAATTCCTGCTGTCTGTTCACACAAGATTAGCTGTAGTGACTTGTACCATACTTAATCATCTTTTCTTAGATGCTTAAGAAAAGTTTACATGAATTTGGAAACAGGAAAAAGGAAACCAATAGCACTTCTTTCCATATCTACTTCACTAAAAATATGGTTTAACAAAATACAATTAGAATATTGGTGCAATTTACTTTTGTAAAAAGTGAAACTGCCCATTAGATATTAGGAAAAATTAAAATTGTCTTTGTATTTTCCAATCTCCCTTATACAATATTGCTGTCTTTTTCTAATTCAGATAACAACAGTTACAACACAAGATGGACTTATATGAGCATACTCAGAGAAATAATAAAATATATAAATGTAGGAAAAACAGCAACTTGTTTCAAAAGCCTTTTTTCCAGGGCACTATCTTCTCTTCCATACTCTATGTGCCTGGAAAACCAGAAGCTATGGGTTAATGCTTTGTTGTTGTATAATTGTAGAAATGCTGCTTAGGAAACAGAGAGAAGAAAGGAAATAAGAGGAGAAAAAAAGGGAGAAGAAAAGGGAAGAAAAGTTAAGATTCCTTGTGCTGTATTCTTAAGTGATTTTCTCTGCATTTCTATTTAGCATTTGTATTTTCTCAAGAGAAGTATCTTTTCTCTTCTGTGCTGTGCAAAATATCTACGAAAATATAGAGAACCCTCCAGAGTTAAGTCATGATATCTCTATGTCAAAAGGTGAGTAATAATTACTTCCTTAACACAATCTGAATCCTTCCTTCTTTTGGATGTGCCTGTGTCATCAGGTACTGAATACTGGCAATCAGAAGTCAAGAGATATTGACAACCAGAAATCTACATTTCTTACCAAAAAAAACTGCCTAAAAATGAATTTTAACAAACAGCTGTATTTCATTCCTTGTTACCTTGTTAACAAAATATAGAAAGGTTGATACATAAACTACAAACATAGAGGTAATCCATGTGGATATCTTCTTATTCCATTTGCCATTTTATCATCAATCACTATTTGAATAGGGTAAGTTGGAGTTGTAATTGCTTTGTTGTCAACATCTTTAGGCTTTCTCCTAATTTAGTGGTGATTTTTATCTTTGCTATAACAAATCAATGACCTTAGTTCTCACAGAAAATCAATTCAGAAATGTCTTACCCATTGGTAATCAGTTGTCACAAGGTGATGATATAATCAATATCATTTTTATGGTGTTATTTAGTGTTTGTCATATAGTGCTTATTATCTCTATTCTTTTTTAAAATATATTTTAATATTTTTTTATTTTCCCATTACATGTAAAACAATTTCTACCTTTATTTTTAAAACAAAAATTCCAGATTCTTTTCCTTTCTTTCCACCACACCCCAACTGAGAAGTGATATTATCTACTTTTCATCAACACATTTCCATAAAAGTCATGTTATGAGTGAAAGAAAGAAAACATAGATTGCCCCCCCCCCAAAAAAAATTCTCAAGAAAAAAAAAATTTAAAGTATACTTCACTCTGTATTCAGATAATCAGTTATTTCTCTGGATATAGACAGTATTTTTCATCATAAATCCTTTGAGTCACCTCTATTCTTGAAAAAAGTATTTATGAAATACAAAGGGTTAGAACTTTCTGGGTAACCCACAAGCCTCTGGTCTCTTTTTTTTATGCCAAGTCATATTTTTCACTCTTCTCCCACTTTTGCATTGAAACCACTGAAGTTTAAGACAAGTTTTTATTTAATTTAAATTAAATGACCTTGCCTAATTCTTAATTGAATTTCCCTCATCTTTTGCAATGGTGACTAAGCTATCATGGCTGTTACAATGCTCATTGGAGTATATCAGTATTCCAGAGGACTAGCATCTCTGGTAGAGTAAAACTGCTGAGTACTTTATAGGACTGCTTATCCATATTTGTTGTCCGCCTATCATCTAACTCTCATCCATATCTCCAAGAAGCTGTAGCAGGCACAGAGGTCACACTCCAGGTAAACCATCTCTGTAGATGAGCTAAACCAGTTTGAGGGTAATTGACAGATCTCATGTTATCAGTGAATTATGGGAATATCTTCCTCAAGCCTGTGAAGACTTTCCCTGGTGGGATGGGTAAATGAGTACAATTGTTGCAACAGTCATGAAAACAACTAAAGGAGGTGATGTGAAGCCCATAGAATTTGATAAGGAATTAAAAATGCCAAAGTCAGCTACTGTGACCTGGGCCATCACCAGTCATCTTTTTTTGTTCACATTTATTTATTTAAAACTAAATACAAAATAATAAAACATAGAAAAAGAAAGACAGAAAAAGGAAAATTTTTTAAAATTGTCATGTGCCTAGCAGAATATAAGGGAGGATTCAGAATATGTAACAATAAATTTCCAATTCAAGAAAGCCTGGATAATAATGGAGAGCATTATATTCATGAGTGGTCCATCTTTTCTTTGCTTCCTTGTAATTTATTTTTTTGTTCTCTGCTGTATACTTTTACTTTATTTTTTTCTCCTTTCATCGCCCCCCCACCTCTGCCAAGCAAGCTATAGTTAAACACAGATATATCTGTGTATCTATCTATACACATACACACACACACACATATATACACATCCCCAAAACATACATATATCTATACACATCTACTACATGCATAAACATACATACGTATACACAAACGCATTTACACATAAAAATGCATCTGACATATATCAGGATTGCTAACATATAATGTAGATTTCTCTCTTGATTGCCTAAGATCAATGATTACTAGCCCTACTTTTTTTCTAATATATTCTACTCCTGATCCTTATTGTAGTTTTTGTGTATATCTCTTATTTCCTATACCTGTTAAGTCTTCCCAAAAAGTTAACTCTTCTGTTAACTTCTTCTTTAGTTCTACTACTTGGCATGTGGTTACCTAATGTTCTCCCCACACATGGATCCCTTCCTTATCTTCTCTCCCCACCTTTCCCTCCCTCTTTATCCCCTATCATCATCTTGACTGTTGTCCCACCACTGGACTTTAATGACTCAGGAAGAGAATATGAGGTTGATGACTTTATGCAACTCTACTTAAAGCCAACTTACAGGCAAGTCAAGATATCACCCTACAGTATGTCACTGGTCCTCTACCAATTTTTGCATTTACCTCCCACATAGAATTTTGAATCATCCTTTCATTAGCTGCAATTTGCTTATATTTAGAGGATTCCTTTACAGTGGGGATGTCAATATTGCTATGGTTCAATTCTTCTTACTAGAGGAAACACACATATGTGGACTATACTTGAAGACTTGTCAAGATGTCAGAATCTGCAAAGAGCTGGAGTTTTGTTGGTTTAGTGTTCTAGGACCTAAGATCATCTACCTGCTACAAGGAAGTAGAATAGGATTTGTGTGAATAAGATTACACAGTAGCTATTTATCATTCTAACAAAAGTGAGTTATATGCAAATAAAAATATTTTTGGTTCTAAAAAAGAAAAAAAATTGCACCCATTTTAGGCAAGAACAAATTTCATTGCCCAGTAAAAATAAAAGAAATTCAAGATTAAGTCCATAAATTTCTCAGCAATTTTTCAGTCATTCAACAAATATTTGCAAAGTGTTTGTGTATTATTCACACAGGTTATGTGTTTATACATGAGTCGGTCTAAATGCAGCTTAAAGGGAAATATGAATCTTTTGGCTCTCACCCACCTCCAGTGGAGGTTTTGGTTCCTGTACAGATGGAAACTTGTGTCAAGAGACTGATTCTGCTCTGCTCTTCTCAAGATAGGACACCAGAACAGAACCATACATGTTTGTACTCCTAAATATTGCTTCTAGGAAATGATTTCTAAGTTCTATCCACTCTACTGATTGTGCCCCAAGCTATAACCAAAGCTTGACATCTTCTTACCAAATGTAAATTAAACTAAGATCTTCAAATTAGTGAATAGTAAATAAAATTTAATTGAGCTGCCAGCAAACAGAAATTAGATAAATTCATATAGATTAGACTATATCAGACAATATGTAGAGTGGATGACCTCTATTACTAAAGCCAACTATCTCAGCTCAACTGAGAGAGTCCCCATTGGTCGTCTAAGGGGAAATTCCTCAAAGTTTCTAGTTTGGCAAGGTGAAAGTCAAAATCATGCTTAACATTACAATTCTTCTACATATTGGCTTTTTCCCAAAGTCCTTCTCTCTTTTAGAAATCTCAATCTGAGGAAAACCCAGGACCGTTGGTATTCTCTCTTACAGCTGGAAGCCTGAAAAAAAGGATCATCCCTGTTATAAACTCAACTTTTCCCATCATGTATGTACAGTGTGTTGAGTAATCATTTTCTCCTCAAAGAGGAGATTCTTATGCAAAAGTCCAGGCTTGAAATCCAGATTACATTTTTGTTGAAGGTCTGCCGTATGCAAAGCATTGCATTGACAAATATATAAAGATATTTAGTATCTAGTCCCTGTCTTTAAGAATCCTACAACTTGGTCAAAGAAATGAGACACACAAACTAATAATACAAGATGGTATAGGAGAACTTCTAGGGCATGGTAATAACATGCTAAGCTGGAATCAGAAAGACCTAGGATTTTGCTTTGCCTTTCATACTTAACTTGCTGTGTGGTCATAGGCAAGCCTTTATAATTTATCTCGCTGAGCCTTGGTTTCCTTATTTGGTGAGAATGGGGCTAAGAACATACATAGTTGCCTTTTTTAATTCTAGTAAGTTTATTTTTAATTCACATTGCTTTATGAATCATGTTGGGAGAGAAAAATAAGAGCAAAAGGGAAAAACCAAAAGGGAAAACACACACACACACAGAGAAAAAAGAAATGAACATCACACGTGTTGATTTATTTTCAGTCTCCTTAGATCTTTTTCTGGATGCCAGGTGGCATTTTCTGTCCAAAGTCTATTGGGGTTGCTTCAAATCATTGAACCACTGAGAAGAACCAAATCTTTCATAGTTGATCACAGCCCATTCTTGTTATTGTTTACAATGTATTCCTGGTTCTGCTTGTTTTGCTCAGCATCAGTTCATGTAAATTTTCTGGGCCTTTATATAATCAGCTTGTTCATCATTTTTTATAGAACAATATTTCATTACTTTCATGCATTACAGCTTGTTCAGCCATTCCCCAATTGATAGGTATCTACTTCTTTTCCAATTCTTTGTTATCACAAAAAGAGCTACTACAAACATTTCTGCATACATGGGTCTTCCTTCTTTATGATTTCCTTGGGATAGAAACCCAGGAATGGCACAGCTGGGCCAACGGAGCATAGTTCCAGATTACTCTCCAGAATGGTTGGATCATACACAACTCTACAAACAATACATTAGTGTGCCAGCTTTCCCACATCCCCTCCAAAACTTATCATTATCTTTTCCTATCATCTTAGCCAATCTGAGAGATGTGAGGTAGTACCTCAGAGTTGTTTTAATTTGCATTTATCTAATCAATACTGATTTAGAGCATTTTTTCATATAACTACAAATGGCTTTAATTTCATCATCTGAAAATTGTCTATTTGACCATTTGTCAATTGGGGAATGATTTGTATCATTATAAATTTGACACAGTTCTTTATATGTTTTAGAAATGAGAAATTTCTTTCTTTATCAGAAATACTGGCTGTAAAGATTTTTTCCCAGCTTTGTATTTCTCTTTTAATCTTGTTTCTGTTGGTTTTGTTTGTGCAAAATTTTTTGATTTACTGTAACCCAAGTTGTCCATTTTGCCTTTCATAATGTTCTCTAGTTCTTCTTTGGTCATAAATTCCTCCATTCTCCAGAGGTAAATTATCTCTTGTTCTCCTAATTTGTTTATGGTATCATCCTTTATGCTCAAATCACATATCCATTTTGGCATGAAGTATGAGATGTAGGTCTATGCTGATTTTCTTTTCTTTTTTTTTTTTTAAACTTTTTATTTTCAAAACATATGCATGGATAATTTTTCAACATTGACCCTTGCATAGCCTTGTGTTTTAGATTTTCCCTTTCTTCCCCCCATCCCCTCCCCTAGATGGCAAGCAATCCAATATATGTTATACATGTTAAAATATATGTTAAATCCAATATATGTAAATATTTATACAATTTTCTTGCTACACAAGAAAAATGAGATAAAAAGGAAAGAAAATGAGTAAACAAAATGCAAGTGAACAACAAAAACAAGAGTGAGAATGTTACATTTTGATCCACATTCAGTTTCCACAGTCCTCTCTCTGGGTATAAATGACTATCTTCATCACAAGATCATTGGAAATGGCATCAAACATCTCATTGTTGGAAAGTCACATTCATCACAATTGATCATCCTATAATATTGATATTGCCATGTACAGTGACCTCCTGGTTCTGTTCACTTCACTTAGCATCAGTTCATGTAGATCTCTCCAGGCCTCTCTAAAATCATCCTGCTGGTCATTTCTTATAGAACAATAATATTCCATGACATTCATACACCACAATTTATTCAGCCATTCTCCAACTGATGGGCATCCACTCAGTTTCCAGTTTCTGGCCACTACAAAGAGGGCTGCCACAAACATTTTTGCATATGTGGTCCCTTTCCCTCCTTTAAGATCTCTTTGGGATATAGGCTCAAAAGAAACATTGCCAGATCAAAGGGTATGCACAGTTTGATAACTTTTTGAGCATAGTTCCAAATTGCTCTCCAGAATGGCTAGATTTTTAACAATTCCACCAACAATATATTACTGTCCCAGTTTTCCCACATCCCCTCCAACATTCATTATCTTTTCCTATCATCTTAGCCAATCTGAGAAATGTGTAGAGGTATCTCACAGTTGTCTTAATTTGCATTTCTCTGATCAGTAGTGATTTAAGAGCACCTTTTCATATGATTAGAATTTTTTAAAATTTTATTTTAATTTCTTTATATGAAAATTGTCTGTTCATATCCTTTGACCATTTATAATTGGAGAATGTATGCCGATTTTCTGACATTATTTTCCAGTTTTCCCAACAAATTTTGTCAAATAGTTCTTATTCCAGAAGCTGGAATTTGAGGGTTTATCAAATACCAGATTGCTCTAGGCCTTGATTATTGTATCATATATTTCTAATGTATTCCACTGACTCACCACTTTATTTCTTAGCCAATACTAAATGGTTTTGATGACTGCTGCTGGTTTTAGATTTGGTCCTGCTAAGCCATCATCCTTTGTATTTTTTTTTTTCATTAATTCCCTTGATATTCTTGACCTTTTGTTCTTTCAGATTAATTTTGCTATTATTTTTTCTAGTTCTATAAAATAATGTTTTGGCAGTTTGATTGGTATGGCACTGAACAAGTAGACCAATTTTTAGGCAGACATACATAGTCATCTAATCGCATAAGGTTGTTGTAAGTTTCTGAGAGAGAATATGTATTAAGTGCTTTATAAACTTTAAAGAGCTACAAAATCAGTTTTTATTGTGGGCACTGACAAATTAAATTTGGTTAATAAGACTAAATTTAGAGCTGACAATTAAGTATTATCTGAAAAAAAAAACCTTTAATCACTAATGTGTAAAACATCAAATCCAAATAAGAATGAGTCAACTGACATGCCTCCTCCCCTCCCCCCCGCCTTTTTTTTTTTTCTGAGTACTAGCCTTCTCTCCGGTTCACAAGCAGTCTATCTGCTTTCTTAGTAATTTCAAAAACCTAATTATAGTCAAAAGAGCCATATATTTGACTTGGGAAAGATTTACTATTCACTACATCCTCTCCATTTCTTTATTCTTTTCTGACTTCATAAGATTTACTGATATAACTCACAGGATCATAATAGAAGTTGATTAAATTGGATAATATATGTTTCATTCGATAAACAGTTAAGATCTCTTAGGCACAACTATAGCAAAATTGGTTATTTTGAGTCAGTTTTATAATCCTAATAACGCTGACATAGAGGAAACAGTCATCAAAAAAATAGTCATCCCTTATGACAAATTTTGTCAGAGAAATACACAAATGGAAAAAGGTATAGGCTGGTCATGTAGCAAGAATTATGGACAATTCATGGGCAGTCTGCATGTTCCATTGAAGATGTGGCATAGTAAATACTGCACTAATTTGGAATCAGGAAGGCCTATGTTCAAATCTTACCTCAGACACTTATTAGCCATATGATCCTAGGTAAAATACTAAACCTCTGTGTTTCAGTTTCTTCATCTTTAAAATGAAGGGGTTGGACTTGATGGCCTCTCAGATCCTTTCTAATTCTGAACCTATGATCTTAGAGGAAAAGCCCCTCGGATTGGATGGTTATGCCTTTTTCTGAGAACTTATTTGAGGAGTTAATTAAAATTATAAATAATAAAAATGAATGGATAGGTTGCGATTTCTACTATTGAATGATATATGGTGTCAACAACAGTAATCTCACAAATCTGCCAAAGAACATTTATAATATCAGTGAACAAAAGAACCACCTTGTTCATTTTTGGTGAATATTAACTCAGTTCCCAAAGGCTGCTAGAAACTACAGAATAGTCATAGTGCAGAAGTATGACAGGGCTCACAAAGCTGTAATTTCTACAATGCTTTCCATAATGTCGAGTCTTTATAGTTCCATACAGTATGTGTATAAAGATATGTTTCTGAGTGATGTCAATATTCCTTTAAGAACATGAAAAAAACCCCACAAACAACTAAAGAATACATTATAAGCTTTCCTTGAGTAGTGTTATGTAGACAATTAAAAAAAGAAAAGGAACATTAATATGATATTGGTGAAACTATGAAATGCAATTAGGAATTATGTAAATAAAGTGATTAAAATATTTTAATCCATACTTTTGAAGCAGAGACTCCATTGCTGGAATTATACTATAAGGAAATAATCAATAAAAAGAAAGTTTCCTTATATTCCAAAATATTTATAGCAACACTTTTTGTGATCATAAAGAATTAGAAACAAAATTATGCTCATTGATTAAGGAATAGCTAAATAAATCACGGTCCATGAATGTAATGGAATATCGTGTTGTAAGAAATTATATGGGTGATGAATACAGAGAAGTATAGAAGGGTTTACATTAACTAGAGCAGAGTGAAATAAATACGTAGAGTCAAATAATATACATATCAATTACAACTAAGTAAATGGAAAGAATGATACACCAAAAATCAAAAGTAAATAACAAAATTATAAAGAGTAAACAGGACTTGAATGAAAAGAAATGAGAGCATACCCTCCAACTCACATATTTGTAGAGGTAGGAGATCCATAGATGTTTCACACTCCACATGTTTTTGGACTTTTTTGCTGATTTTTTTTCTCTATAAAAAATACTACTGGTTATATGGATTCGTTTTCTGAGAGAAAGAGAGGAAAGAGTAGGGATACTGGAGATGACTATGATGACATATGAAGACATCAATAAAAATTTTTTTTTTTTTAAAAGGAAAAGGTACATTTCAGATCTAGTTAGCAAAACTTCGCTCTTGATGCAAGATGGTCCTGTGGCCATTAAGTCATGGACCATAAGGATATTTTTATAACTTTATTGTCATTAGGTTATTTCCTGTTCATTGTATTATACATAAACATAAAGAAGCTAGCTAGTGTTCCCTAACATTAATAACTACATTATTGCTGTATGCATATGCTCACCCATGTATAGAAGAGATACTTATTTCCATTTTATGAGGCTCTCCAGCTGCTCTAAAATTGCACAGCAGTGCTCCATAACACAGTGAGGCTCTAGTGCCAGTTGGCAATGGAATTCAAGGCACCTTATCTAGCATCTTAGGAACCAAAGTTCTGCCATGATTTCTGTTTATTTGAAAAAATAAGAAGGGTTCTTAAAACAGTCTTAGAAATATTTTTAAATTAGACCAGGCTAGTATCCTGACATAATGGAACAAAAAAGTTTAACTGAGCTATTTCCAATTTGGTTTGCCTCTTAGCATTTACAATTATGCACCTAGCATGACTCTATTTCATCTCTATCACATTGTTTTGTTACTTGTATATAGGCAGACACTGCTGAAATTCCTATGTTTTCTAATGCTCTATATCAGGGGTGGAGAATCTTTTTTCTGCCAGTGACCATTTGGATATTTTTAACATCATTCCTGAGTCATACACATACTGTTGTGTATAGAACACAAACAGTAAGAGATTGCTGCACCTACCTTTCAACTCACCATTACCTGCAGTTGCCTTAGCAAATGATTTCATGGAGGGATGGGAGAGGAAGACTCCTCACCTCTGCTCTATATAGAGAAATGGCAGTTAAGTGGCTCAGTAGATTGAACATCAGGCTTGGAGTCAGGAAGACTTGAGTTCAAATCCAGGCTCAGACAATTACTAGCTGTGTGATCCTTGGCAACATAATTTTATCCTGTTTGCCTGTTTCCTCATCTGTGAAATGAAGTGGGGAAAAAAAATGGCAGCTTTTGCTAAGAAAATTCCAAATTCACAAAGAGTCAGACATGACAGAAACAACTGAACAACAATTGACTATCCTTTGTCTCTCTTTCCATCTTCTCAGATCTCTGGAATCAAGAAAGCCTGGGTTCAAATTCATGATACAGTGGAAAGAGCAAAAGGACCCAAGTTCAAATCTTATCTGATACCACTTGTTTGATCTTGAATAAATGATTTCAACTCCCTGGGGTTCAGCATTTTCATCTTTTTATGAAAGGATGAGATGAAAACATGGGAAAGCAGTATTGTATAGTAGATAGTGAGTAGAACTTGAAGCCAGAAAGCACTTAGTTCAAGTCCCTCTTATACTGGTTATATCACCCTGGGCAAGTCCCTTGGCCTTTCAGGACTCAGAACATTTCTCTAAATTGCCAAAAGATGCCAATTAGTAAAGGGAGTTTCCTGTAATAATAAAATTACACATTTAGTACCTATCCCTGTTTCCCATACTTAAGTTCCTTAGATACCAAAATGCTATGAATTTTCAGAGAGAAGACACTCTCTAACTACGTTCCTTCTTTCTTTCTTTTTTCCTTTCTCTCGCTTTCTTTCTTTTCTCTATGTATATGTATAGACATCTGCATACAATATACACATATGTATATATGTGTGCATATATATTTTTTTCATCTCCATCTTTGTGCAAGGGTGAGTCAAAATCTGCTTTGAAGAGGCAGTGTGGATTAACAGATGGTGAGCTGAATTTAAACTCAGAAAGACTGCATTTCTACCTTGGACATTGACTATGTGATCCTGGGCAAATCTCTTAATCTCTCCATGTTTTAGACTCTATAACTCTGTAAATTACAGAAAAGAGGCCAACTAACACTGGTAGAGAAATTTTCCTCACCAAGGAATTCCCTATTTGTCAGCGAAATCACAGTTTAAGTTCCCATTCCTGTTTCTTATACTTAACTCTGTTTCGACCCTGAAATGCTTTGAGTTCTTTGAGAAGACAGAAAATACTTTTTCCTGTTACTTCAGGATCCCTATAGTATGTAGCACTTGGCCTTAATAAATATTCATCAAATAAATGAATGCACTATAATTTGAATACTCACCCATGCCCCAAATGCATGATTACTCTTATTCTTTCACGTTTTTGTAGGCAGCAAAACTTAGTAAGGGCATTTTAGAAACATATATAATTAGAGTTGGGGCAGAAATCATTTAGTCCAATTCTTTGGAAATACAGAAGTGGCCATGCTGGACCTAGATACTTGGTATTCAGCGTCCCATTTCTATTCTGTTCCCTCCATACCACATTGACACTTCTTAAGCCCAATCTTCTTATGTAAATTATGGCATGTTTCTCTAAAAAAATTTTTGGTTAACTTTTTCCCCAGTTTCATTCGCTTTGGAAGGACTTGGATTATTTTCATGGAGTTTCTCTCTTTAGGTAGCCTATAAAGGCACAAAAATGAGAACTAAACTGAGGGAAGCATTACTAATCACTGCAAAAAGATCTTATGCTCTGGACTATGGAGAGCTGAGCCCTTCAGGTAGGCAAATAACAGATGCATTAGTGTTTTCTATCAGAAAAGTGCTTTCTGCAGTGCCTTATTATTGTTTATTTTCTCAGGCAGGCCTTAAAAGATTGTGAATAATGTCAATTACTTTGGTTAATTGTTTCCCAAGATTTATGTTAATTTGATACTTGAAAATTTTTCCTGCTCCCAGTAAAGAAGGAATCATTTCCTTATGATACTTGAGATTTGCTGGCAACAGAGAAGAAAACAAGCAAACATTCTGGTGTTTGAAAAGTGAATGGTTTATTGATGAGAGTTGTAAACAAAACACCATTTTGTCTAGTTCTTGAAATCAAGCCAGGCAGTATTCTGTTGTGGCCATCAATTGAATCTGACCAGTGCAAGGTACTACGGGATGCTGAGGACACAGAAGCCAAAAACATAAATAGTCCTTCTCTTCTAGGAGTTTGTATTCGATTAGATCTCTGATGTTAGTTCTATCCATAGCCTCCCAGAAATGGAAGTCTTCTTAGAGATGTGACGCTGATATTTTATAGAGGAAGCTGGAATCTGGAAAAGTGAGGTGACTAACCTAAGATGAAACAACCAAGAAATATAAGAATCAGGTTTGGTTGTTTTGTTATTAAATACCCCACTTCTTTCTCAGTTTTGAGTAAATGCTGACAAACAAGGGATTTTTGTTGTTATTTTTGCATTTTCTAACAAGATTGTTCTCTCAAATTTCTCATTCTTTTGTCTATTGTTTGTAATAATGAGATGGCTAACATTTATACAGAATTTTGAGGATTGCAAACCTTTTTACTTAAATTTCAGTTGATACTTGCAACAACTCTGTGAGGTAGATACTATAATTTAGTGTCTCATCTCTCTCATAGTTGAGGAAACTGAGGCTGATAGAGATGGACTGATTTGTCCAGAACCCAGCAGCTAGAGATAGAGGGAATTTTGATTCAGGTCTTCTTGATTCCAAGACCATACCTTTCCACTAGGCCACCTAGCTAAAACAATGCTCTTCCAGGAACTAGAAAAGTAATGGGGTCTGAGCCATTTGATATTATTTTCTCCCTCTGGACTTAAGCCATATGCCAAGGAAAACTCAAAGTGGAAGGAGCTTAGATTTGCCCAATCCAACCTCTTGTTTTACATATAAGGTAACAGGTGGCCCAGAAAAGTTATGTAATTTGTCAAAAACCACCCAGAAAATTAGTACCAGAGGTGGAATTTGAGTTCAACCTTACTCAAAATCTGTCATTCTTTTCATTGAACCACAATTATTCATTTTCATGTTTTGTTTCCCGGGGTAAGCCCAGGATATTCCATTTTTTTATTTTTATTTTTTGGTGAGAACTTTTCTTTGCAGTGCTTTCTCTTTCTAAATCCTGGTACTCTTGGAAGAGGCAATGTAGTAGAGTAATATTATTGCCTCTGTGATTTCTACTTATGGAAATAAAATCAGTGGATCTCAAAATCTATCAGCTACCCATTCAAGAATCAAAAGCTCCTTGTTCTAAATTTTACAATTAAAATTGTACAATTGGGAGACCTTGAGACAATGTGCACACATTCTATTATATTAAGACAACTTGTTGTTTACTGTCTTATAGCATTCCCTCAAGCAGGCATTTACGATACAATAATTACTAGAATAATTTTATAATATATAAGTAGTTTTACCTAGTCTCTTTGTCAGAATGGTTGGGACTGCAATGGTCTAATCAATACTACATGAAGATAGCTTTTAAACAAATACCAAACATTCTATACTATATAAAATATATATAAAGTTAATATGGGTCCATGGTTTAGATATAAAAGTGACACCATAAGAAAATTAGAGGATCATTGGAATAGTTTAACCGTCATATCTAAGGGGAAGGAGAGAATTTAGGATCAAGTGAGAAATAAAGAGTATTGTGAAATTTAAAATGGATAACTTTGATTATTTTAAATAAATGAAAAAGATTTTACACAAACAAAACCAATGCAACCAAAATTAGAAGGAAAGTAGAAAATTGTAGTAAAAATATATCAAGTACTCTAAAGGTCTAACTTATTAAACTAATAAGAGAACTAAGTCAGATTTATCAGAATTTATCAGAATACAAATCATCTCCCTATTGACAAATAGTAAAAAAGGATATGAAAAGGCAGTTTTTCAGACAAAGAAATCAAAGCTACCTTAAAAAAAATGCTCTAAATCACTTTAGATTGTAGAAATGCAAGTCAATTGTCAGTTATCATTTCATATTTATCAGATTGCCTAATATGACATAAAAGGAAAAGGATATATATTTGAAGGGATGTTTGAAAACTAGGACATTAATGCATTGTTAGTGAAGTTATGAACTGATCCAACTATTTTGGAGGAACTATGCCTAAAGGCTATTAAACTGCATACTCTTTGATTCAGTAATACCACTAATAGGTCTGTATTCCAAAGAAATTTTTTTAGAAGGGAAAAAAGACCTATTTGAACAAAAATATTGATAGTAGTGTTTTTTGTGGTGAACAAGAATTGGAAATTGAAGATACATCCATTAATTAGGCAATGCCTGAACAAGTTCTGATATATGATAGTAATAGAATATTATTGTGCTGTCAGAAATAATGAGCAGTATGATTTCAGAAAAATCTATAAAGACTTATGTGAAGTGATGCAAAGTGAAGTGAGCAGAACCAAAGCATTGTACCCAGTAACAGCAATATTGTAAGGATGATAACTGAATGATTTAGCTAGTCTTAGCAATATAGTGATCTAAGGCAAAACCAAAGGACTTCTGAAAAATACCATCTGCCTCCACAAAAAGAAATGATGAACTCTGACTAGAGATTGAAGTATACTATATTTATCTCTTTCCCTCTTTTCTTTTTTTGTTGTTGGTTCAAGTTTTCTTTCTGAAATGTCTAATAAGGAAATGTTTTTACATAATTGCACATGATCACCTATATCAGACTGCTTACTACCATAGGGAGGAGAAAAAGGAAAAGGGAAAGATGAAAATTTAGAATGCAAATAAAAAAATAAAACCCTTAATGTTAAAAATTGTTTTTTATGTGTATTTGGGGGAAAATAAAATATTTTTAAAAACTATATTAACAAGTAAATTAAACAAATGTCACACTGGCAGACTTAATTGTAAAATGAGGCTTGTTTCTTTGACATACTTCTGTAACATGGATAAGTAACTTAACTGCTTGTGTCTCAGTTTACTCATTGTAAAATGGACTAGAGGACCTTTATAGGTCTTACTAGTTATAAATCTGTGCTATGTTGTAAAATATTATATTCTGTGCACATACATGTGATTAATAGAAGATTTTATATGATAATAATTAACATGGTATAGTCCTGATACAATGGTGAGGAAAAGCCATTGATTGATGAAGATTTCTCACTTGAGGCAATTAAGGTATAATTTAAGAGGAGGTGACTTGCCTAAGGTCACATGGTTAGTAAGAGTGGGTTGTATTTAAACTATTGATACAGTGAGGAAAACATGTTTTATTTGAAACTTAATGATCTGAGTTTGAATCTTCATTCTGCCCTTTACCTCTGTATGACTTTAAGGAAGTAATTTAATTTTTCCAAGTTTAAGTTTCTTCATGTGTGAAATGACTCCCTTCTAGCTTTTAATCTATGATCCTATGACTCCAAGACATGTTCTCTTTCTATTATAGCACATTGAATCATATAAATAGAAGATTTGGTGATTAATCTAATTATGTGCAATCTCTTGATGTTTCTTGGATTGTTTTAGTGTCATTTTAACTTTTTATTTCTAGATGTCTTATCTCTCTAATTAGAGATATTTTTAAAGTCCCTTCCATGTGTAAGACAGTAATTTAAAGATGAAAAAACAACTCTTATCCCTGCCTTCAAGGAATTTATAGAAGAGACACACACATGCAAATGACTATAATAAAATTCAGAATATAATTAAGTACATGAGAGATCACAGTGTCTACAGAGATTTGATAAAGAAACATTTTTATCTGAAAGGAAGTGATCAGATCAGTTTTGTGGGGGATGTGGTACATTGAGTTGGGACTCAGATGAAAAAAAAAAATTTCAGCCGGAGATGATATAGGAGAATGTTTCAAGTAGGATGTAGTATATGCTAACGCATGAAGGTAGGACCAGGTGGGATGGCTTCAGGGAAGAGCAAATACTCCAATATGGCTGGAGTATAAAATGCATGACAGAGCATAATGTCAAGCTGGACAGTTAAGTTGGGACCAGATCACAAACTTAAACAGTTAAGATTAAGGAATATATAGGTGTACTTTATATTATATTACATTATAGTATTCTTTGTAAACTGTGCATTTGTGGCATTTGGAAGCTGGATTGAAAGGGGGACAGACTTGTGATCTGTAGGTTATTAAAAATAGTATGGGTAGTCTGAAATGAGGTGATAGCAAAATGATGTGAAGCAAAGAAGGAAGCTGAAAAAATGCTTAGAAGGGAGAATGAACAAGACTTAGCACATGATTAGAAACAAGAAGTAAAATAATAAAAGAAATCAAAATAAAAGATTTTTAGATCTTAGCTAACTGATAGATACTACCACTATCGATAGAAATGGAAAGATGAGAGCAAGGTTTTTTGGGGGAAGAAATAACTTATATTTAAGTGGTACTGCCAGAAATGAAAGGAAAATTGTATAGAAAATTATGAGAATAAGTTGATTTGATCAAGTTTAAATCCAGAAGATTTATGGTAAGGTATTCCGTTCTATAGCATATATGTAGAACATACTTGTGAAATGAGAGACAGGAGGTTAAAGCATGACCAAATGATTTTTTTTCTCTAGCTAGCAAAGTAGGGTTCTATTGGTGGTAGGTAAGTCATTTGAAAAGATGTTTATGTTCTTTTTTTTTTTTTAAAAACAAAAGTTAAGTGACTTGCAGGTCATATTGGTCATTAGTACTGTTACTCAAAACTAATGTCTTTTTGTTACAAATCTGGAAATTGCTACTACCCTATGACTATCTCTCTAAATCTACTTATTTGTGTACAATAGAAAAAAAAATGTTTCCCTATCTATGTCATAAGGTTTTTGTGAAGAACTCACTTTTTAAACTAAATTAATTTGTTTATATTAAACAAATTTTAAACTGAATTCTCTTTTCTTCATCCTCTTTTAATTATTCTCTTTGGTTCTTTTTTTGGCTTCATTTAATATTTCCCTTTTTCCTATTTACATGTAAAAATTTTTAAAATTTATTTTTAAAACTCTCAATTTCAGATTCTCTCCCTTCCTTTTCAACCTCATCTTCCCCCTGCCTTGAGAAGCCACATTTCCATAAGAATCTTGTATTGGAAGAAAACAGATCTTCCTACTTCCCCCCACCAAAAAAAAAAAAAAAAACAAACACAAGAAAAATAAAGTTTTACATTTTTTACATCCAAAGAATCTGATGAAGGCCTCATTTCTAAAATATAGAGAATTGACTCAAATTTATAATAGTTCAAACCATTCTCCAATTGATAAATGATCAAAGATAGGAACAGACAATTTTCAGATGAAGAAATTGAAACTATTTGTAGTCACTTGAAAAGGTGCTCCAAATCACTATTGATCAGAGAAATGCAAATTAAGACAACTCTGAGGTACCCCGATACACCTGTCAGATTAGTTAAGATGACAGGAAAAGATAAAGACGAATGTTGGAAGGGATGCAGGAAAACTGGAGCACTGATGCATTGTTGGTGGAACTGTGAATGAATCCAACCATTCTGAAGAACAATTTGGAACTATGCTCAACAAGTTATCAAACTGTGCATACCGTTTGATCCAGCAGTGCTACTACTAGGCTTATATCCCAAAGAGATCTTATAGAAGGGAAAGGGACCCACATGTGCAAAAATGTTTGTGGCAGGAAACTGGAAACTGAGTGGATGCCCATCAGTTGGAGAATGGCTGAATAAATTATGGTATATGAATGCTATGAAATACTATTGTTCTGTAAGAAACGAGCAGCAGGATGAATACAGAGAGGCTTGGAGAGATTGACATGAATCGATGCAAAGTGAAATGAGCAGAACCAGGAAATCATTATACACCGTAACAACAAGACTATACAACGATCAATTCTGACAGAAATGGCTCTCTTCAACATTGAGATGATTCAAACCGGTTCCACTTGTGCAGTGATGAAGAGAGCCATCTGTACTCAGAGAGAGAACCATGGGAACAGAGGGTAGAATACAACATAGCATTCTCACTCTGTTGTTATTTGCTTGCATTTTTTTTGTTTTTCTTCCTTCTTGATCTGATTTTTCTTATACAACCAGATAACTACATAAACATGTATACACATATTGGATCTAACATGTATTTATCATATTTGATATGTATTGGACTACCTGACAGCTGGGGGGGGGGGGTGCGGGGGGAGGAGAAGAAGGGGGAAATTTGCAACAAAAGCTTTAATTTAAAAAAAAAAAAAGAAAAAGAAAGTTTTAGAAAAGTATATTTCAATCTGTATCCAGACAAAAAGAATTATTTCTCTGAGTATGGATAGCACTTTTCATCACAAATCCTTCAGAGTAGTGGATCATTGTAGTGCTGAGAATACAGCTCATAGCTTATCATCCCACAACATTACTATTGCTTTGCACACAGCACATTTCATTTTGCTTGAGTTCTTGGAGAACTTTCCAGATTTTTCTGACAGTATTCTGCTCATTTTTAATCTTTTTTTTTTTAAACCTGTTTCTTCCATTCTAGTTTATGGAGCTCCATTTTTGAAGATTCCTGTAAATCCTTATAGAAATTCTTGAGAGGGATTGATAAATACATAAGGAAAAAGACCAATCTTTATAGGTCAAGGGCTATGATGCTTCTCACAGTGCAACATTGCCTCTCCTTGGCCAAAACTATTACTAAGCTACTCTTTCTTTTTCAGCGAAGCTAGTATAAATACTCTGCTCAATACAATATCTCAGATCAATTCTGGGCATTTTATATAAATGAGTGACTTCATCACACAGACAAGCTATATTTGAAAAAATTGAAGTAAGTAATCTATTATTTGGCAAAAAAACAAAAACAAAAACCCAAACCCAAATCCAAACCCTCCCATTTTACAGAAATTTTCATACCAGAAGATTTAGATAAGCTAATATTACTATCAAAAGAAAGAAAAAAATTTCTTATAGTCTGAGAAAATTCCTTTTTACTTCATTTGGTAACTGCAACAGTTTGATCATCTGTAAAAATATTTAAAACTTAATTGGATCAATGACTTGGCATTTAGCAGATGCGTGAAAAGTGTTTATTGACTGACTTCATTTCTTCAGAAGTTCCCTTCTATAATGCAGGTGGTGGCCCATTTTTGTCTATCTATGTCTATCCTACACCACTCTTGTCCATATCCTCCCATCAGATCATTACAGGGCTCCACCCAATTGCTATAAATCTTCAATTTTTTTTTTCTGATAGCACTCAGACTGTCAGTCACTCCTCCACATCATCTTTTGATTAACTCCTTTTCTTCCTTGATAATATTTGCTCTAGTTTGGAGTTTCTGATTGATTTGATATTGCAGCTTGCTCACACCCTTCAAGTGCCTCCCGATTGCACTCTTGGGGACATTAATTTTTAATTTTCCACAGGAAGTTGAATTCCATATCTGACTGCTATTTTCTATATTAGTAGAACATTAGTATTGATAAAATGGGCCTTTATTTTCATGGCAAGTTTGGGGTAACAGAGCTTTACAATTTCTGGGAAACAGAGTCCAATGTCTTTTTTCCTCCTGTTAAGTGCAAGGCTTATCTTCTGTTCATCTTATTTTCTGTCCCTGATATGCATACTAATGTACTAGCTCAATGAGTTGGTCATCCAAATGTAGAAAACTGGAACAAAAGACATCCTTCATCCACTTAGTGTTTCCTGGGTAGATGGATAATTCAAAACTCTCTATTTACAAATGCCTACCAGGAGTTCCAGGGTTTGATTTATTGATACATTGTCCTCATCCATAGGGAATTCTTTTTCAACTCATATATTCCACCATAATGCTGAACATCTTTGGTGAACATGTATTCCCTTTTAAATATTTTGCCTTATATTTGTTATCAGAATTGTTGAATAGGATTATTTCTGTTATGTTTTCCATAGAAGCTTGAGTAATTTAATGTATTGATTGAAGATATCTTGTAAAATCTGTAAAATGGTCTTTTACATAAAGGTTTATTTTATCTATTCAGTCAAATATTTGCAACCAACATCAATAAACAGAATGGAATGTTATATTCTCTAATCCTTCAGTAATCAGTTAGGAAATATTAAATATAATCTATTGCTGAATATTACCCATTTCTCTTCAATGCTTTCAATTATTAATCATATCATCCTTAAAATGAGAAATAATGGCACTTTTTTTCTCCTTTCATTTGTTTTAAGGATCAAATGAACGGGCATGTAGAGTACTTTGTAAGCTTTAAGACCAAAAAAAAAAAAAGGGGGGGGGGCAACTGTTACTACCTCAAGTATCCTATCCATCTGTTGCCTTGAAACTTGTTTTCTGTTTAACATCCCCCAGAAAACAACCAATCATATTGTCAGAATAATTCTAAATGAACTGGTTAGCAAAAGACAAGAAGAAAAAAAATTACCTTTTTCCCCTTCAAAGAATCACAGCTAAACTATGAGCTGGGAGCTGGGATTTTGGGGGAAAAATCTTAACATTAGTGATGCAACAGACTGAGTGATGGGCCTGTAATTAGAAAAACTTGAATTCAAATACAGTCTGAGATATTTCCTATGTGACCCTGGCTAAGTCATTTAACTCCTTTGCCTCAGTTTTCTTAATTGTAAAATGGGATAAAAGCATCTACCTCTCAAAGTTGTTGTGAGGATTACATGAAATAATGTCTGGAAAGTTCTTAGCATGGACTAAACTTTAGGAAAACTCAATTATTTACACTAGATTGTAGAATCGACAAGTTAAAAGATCTCATAAATCAAAAATCCTTTAATTACATCGCTTAATTTTATAGGTGTTACACAACAAATTAGAATCAGGTAAAATATCTGAGCTGTGATGGGAAGCTTGGGAGAGAGAATGAAGACACTCAGAAATTAGGGGAGTCAGTGGCCAGTCATACAGCCTTCTTTAGGCTTTCATTTCCTCTCCTCAGAATTATTCCAACAGCTTCTTTGTTGGTTTTCTGTTCTCTTCCTCTTCCTATCTATCCTCTGTATAGCAATAAAAAATCACCTTCTAAAAGCACAGGTCTGACCTTTGCTATGTTATTCCCATTTTAAGAAATTTAGTTGATCCCTATTGCTTGCAGGACATTTTGCACTATTTGCTTTCATATACTCACTGTTTAGGCAAATTGGTTTACTTGTCCCAGAAGTTGGCATTCTACCTACTAACTCTGTCTTTGCACAGGCTATCCCTTATACTTGCTATGTATTTCTTCCCCCTCATCTCTTGGAAGGAAGCTTACTTCAAAATTCATCTCAAATATCAGCACAGGTAGTCTTTCCTCATCTTGGTTGCTAGTTTCATCTCTTTTCAAATTAGTTTGTTCTTACTTATCCATATGTTAAAATTTACAATAGAATACAAATTCTTTGAGGGGAGGGACTATTTGTATTTTTTTTATCTTTTTTATTTTCTATACTTAGAATAATGCCTTGCCAAAATAAACCCAAGATTTGATCCCCAATTCATGTTTATTGAGTTGAACTGATATGAAGGGGACACTCACCATGAAATGACTAGAAAAATAGAGAAGGTGAGAGTATTTGGGAGTCACCAAAGAAAAGACCTGATCTTTAAAGGACCATTACCTAATCCTTTTAGATCATCAGTATTTGATAAATAGCATCCTAATGCAAGTCTGAGTTTTCAAATTGAATCTGAAGAGTTCTTCCAGCAGTAGGTATGGTTAATAGCTTGAAACTTCCTCAGGCTAGACTAAAATCAGATTAGTATTAGAGTGCTAGATTTGGAGATAGAAGGGCTGGATTTGATTCCTGGTTTTTTTTTTTTTTTTTTCTCTCCCATTTCTTTTTGTGTGATCTTGGGCAAATTCCTTAAAATCTTTGGGCCTCTGCTTCTAAAAGGAGATTTGGAATAATCCCACATCCATGAAAAACATGCTTTTAAACTGTTCATGTCTTCTTTACCCAAATTAGACTGTAAGCAAGAATTTCAGCCTTAAAGAGTTAGTACTGACCTTAATATAAAAGATTACACAGAGCTAACTGGCAAAACCAAAAGCATAATGGCTTCATATCAGAAAGCATGGCAATGACATGCTGTATAATAAGAACAAAGTATATTTTACAATGTGCTTTAACAATGTATGACCCATGAAATATTCAATCCACAATTATCAGTATCAAATTAATTGCACTTTTCAAGTAGCCTTTTATTCTATTGTAATAAAAATGATAACAATTGAACAACAAGGCTTCACAAGATTCATTATCTATTCTCTTCCTGCTCAGAACTCAATGAATATCAATTCTATGGCACTACACAGCATTGGCTTGAACAGGCTCCTACCAGTGGAGAAAATCTGTGAAAACACTTATATTTCCATTCATCCTAATAGTTGAAACTCAGGGAACACTATTCCCAATGTGTATTTATATTTTTATTAGTCATTGCTTTTAATTTAACTTTCTAATGAGCTTTCTGAGTACATCTGCTCTTGCCAACAGCACTTCTGGGAAGATGCATGATTAAAACTACCTTAGATTATGGGTATTATAAAGAAAATATTTTTCCTGCAGACCTCATGTAACATTTTAAAAAAATTTCACCTTTTATGCACGTTTCATTTTGTGTTAGATATTTGCAATTGTTTAGTAGAACTTCCTAATTTTAAACTCTATGAGGGCAGAATTTGTGTTGTTTTGATCTTTATATCCTCCTATAATCTATCACTAAGCTTATCACTGAAAATATACCTTTTGTTAGTTGATGAAGAGCTGGTCTTAGAGCCAGATATAGTCATTTCTTATTTCAAACAAATACTGGCTATACAACACTGGGCAAGTCTCCTAGAATATAAATTGCTATAGTTTCTGGTCTACTTGGTAAATGATGTTCCCTATACCAATGAAATTATATGTCTAGTTCCTCTGTCTCTTATTTTCATCCTGTACTTTCATCCCAAATCTCTTTCCTTGGCTGCCAAATATTCATCAAAAATAAGTATTTAATAAAAAATAATTTATTTATTAAACCTAAAAAACCTGAAATGCCAAGATGAAGCAGCTATGTGCCAGAATGTAACTATATAATTGAGGAAGGTATTTGCACTTGATTTCAAAATTGGGCTTTTAATAAGCATTTATGACTTTAGAAACTCCAACTTTTTAGGCCTCAATTTCCTTATCTATAAAATGAGATGGATAGAATAAATTTTCATAAAACTTCTTATAGTTCTAATCTGGGTAGTTAAAAGATATGAATTCAAATCCAAACTCAGCCACTTATTAGCTATGACCTTATCATGTATTTGACTTGGTTTACCCATCTGTAAAATAACAATACCATTTATCACTCAGGGTTGTTTTGCAAATAAAATATGATTTTTAAGGTACTCCATAAACCTTAAATTGCTATATGTCATCATCATCATCATAATCTCAGGATCATTGGAGAAGATAGTATAATGGAATAATAGTAGCTTGAAGTTAAACACCCAAGGTGATAAGTCCTGGCTTAGCTACATTCAATTAATGAAATATTTATTAGGTATCTTCTGTGAAATAAAATATTATTATTATATTAAATATTATCATAAAATATATTATGTTATATAATATTTTTTAAAAAATACCTTTTGTGTATAAGGCCTTATACTGGGAATTTGACAATTAAATAGTCCAGGCTCTCAAGAAGCTTTCATTGTTCCTCAAGTGATGGTTGCAAAAAGTACTTTGTAACTTGCAAAGTATATATATATATATATATATATATATATATATATATATATATATGGTACAGGAATTCTATATATTTGTGATTTTCAATCTAGAGGTCTCCTTTGAATTTTCATTTCTGTTCCAGACTAGTATGTATAATGCTGTACATACTATAAAAAAATTACATGAACTAAACATTTTACAATCATTCCTAATTTAAAAAAAAAAGCTTTATGGAAAGGAAATCAGAATTATAGAATAAAGGACAATTTGGGATTTAAATATACACAGAAACCAGATTACACTTATAGGATCTTAAGTCTGGGAGGGATCTCTTTGGCCAGCTAAGCCAGTCTCCACTTGTACAAGAATCTCTTCTACCCAAATAATCATGCACCCTTTGTTTGAAAGCTTCTAAACTCTACGTGCTCTAACTTGTTACACAATTGATAAGAACTAAAGGGTGAAGACAAGTACAAAAGTATATTTTTTCAACATGGAAGAATAATGTTTATGGAGTTGGCTAATTTGTTTCCTTCAGCAAATGGTTCTCTAGGGAAAGTAAATCAATTAAAATGCTGCATGCTACTATCCTTGTGAAGTGGAATGGGGAATACATTTTTCATATAATTACATAAATGTATCTCCATTCCAAGGCTTTAAATATATGACTTTATCAAGACTACAGTGAATTTGTGAGTCGTTGCATCCTTTTACATTACAGTAAAATTGATTTTCTCATTCCTAACCCATAAATTAAAGGTCCTAGGCAATACTAACTTGCTTTGTCCTGTCACAGGGATCTTGTGGGTGGGTGGAAGAAATCATAGTTTTCGAGAGGACAACAGTTTTCCTGCTCTTTTAGCAATCATATTTATCCCTTAGGTTTACATTTGCATTTTAATTTCATTTTCATTGATGTATTTTGTTTTTATATCATATCTTGAGTTCTCAATATGTTCTTCCTTCTCTATCCAGAAAACCATATTTTGTTACAAAGAAGAAGGGGCGGAGAGAAACAGTTTAGTATGACTAACTAATCTACTGAGGTGAAGAAAATATGCAATTTTGCAAACCCATAGTCTCCCCAATCACTGCAAAGGAAGAGTATATAATTTTCTTTCCTACAATTTTATTACTGAAATAGGTCTTAAGTATCTTTTTCATTTACTTCTTTCATTTTCCAGTAAGAAAAAGCACATAAAGTGATTTGCACAATGAAAGAAACTGGTAGCAAATGCAGGGCTAGAATTTAGGTATTCTGACTTCCAGTTCAAATTCTTGACTATGACACTATGTTTTAAGAACTGAAAACTGGCGTTTATATTTTGATGATCTTAATTCAACTTGAAATTCTTATTAGTAGCCTTTGATCATAATTAGAAACCAAGATTGTGATTTATTAATAAGGAACCAAAAAAGATAATCACCATAACATCTTGAGAGAGAGATGGTGGCATAATGGATAGCAGATAACTTTCAGGTTTGGAATCAGGAAATCCTGGGTTCAAGTTCTGAATCTAACATGTATTAGTTGTGTGACCATGCGCAAATCAGGTGAACAACCTTAGCTTTAAGGTATTGATTAAGCACATACTGTACCACTAAGAGCCTGGAATACACATACATTAGAAACAAAAAGAAAAACAGTCCCTGCTCTCAAAAAGCTTACCTTCTAACCAAGGTAGATAATACATTTTAAGTGCACTGACAAAGAGGCAGGGTAGGGGTAAAGACAGGTGGCACAGATGAAAAAAATGTTGAGGATGTTGGAAACTGAGCTAGGTTAGAAGAAAACATAAATATCATGGTTGATTCCACAAATGGAGGTTTCAGAAAGGAATTCATTAGAGGATAAAAGGATGAAGGCATCTCTAGAATGAGGAGGCATCTGAAGCAGAGTTGAATTAGATTAAAAGAATACAAAACTTATACATTTCTTAGATCAACTGGAGTATTTCTATATTAGGAATTCTTCACACTCATGAAACAGCGGGCCCAGATCAACATTTTTTAAAAGCAATTACTTTAATAGTTAAAACTATTAAAGGCTTAGGGACCTGCATGTGCAAAAATGTTTGTGGCAGCCCTTTTAGTAATGGCTGGAAACTGGAAATTGAATGGATGCCCATCAATTGGAGAATGGTTGGGTAAATTGTGGTATGTGAATGTTATGGAATATTATTGTTCTATAAGAAATGACCAGCAAGATGATTTTCTTTCACCATTACAACCATCTTACTTAGTCAGAAAGGTATTCATGAAGGGCAGCACGAATTCAGCTAAATCTTTAATATTTGGCGAAAATTAATTAAGCACCAGTTCTATGCTAAACACTGGGTATACAAAGGAAAAACAGTCCCAGTTCTCTAGGAGCTCAATTTTAAGGAGACAAAATGCAAACAACCTACAAATTAGCTTATATGCAAAGTAAGTTTGAAATAATCATCAGAAGGCAGGCACTAGAATGAACAAGGGTTAGGAAAGACTTTTTTTTAGAAGGTAGAACTTTGGCTGGAATTTGAAGGTAAGCAGAGAGGAGAGCATTCCAGGTGGGAAATAGCCAGTGAAAATGCCAAATCCAGAGATGGAGTACAGTGTTCAAAAACAGCAAGGAGGCTAGTGTCAGCAGATTGTAGAAACTGAGGTGGAGACATGGAGAAATGGTCATATATAAAGGGCTTTAAAAGCCAGAAGACTTTATCTTTGATTCTGAAGGCGTTTATAGTTTGGGAATGACATCCACTCCTCATAGATTGAGACTTTAAAATCTAAGAATCCTTTTCTCCCTTTAAAGGAAAATCTACCTCACCTACACAAAAGATAAGATCCAAGCCTCCTTCCTACTCAAGATTGAGAATGGATTTAGATAATGTACCCATTTCTAGGGTTCATGAAGGTATCATTCCCAAACTCAGGACTATCTACAGGCCTACCTTTTATCGAGCTTCTCTTTATTTCACTTCAGGGAGAAAGGCTATCAGTGCTAATTTTTCCATGTTGATAAATTTGCAATATTTCAAATTTTTTTCAATATTACTACTTCTGTTATGGTGCACTGTGATCACTAATGTTAGTAATGCAATTGTTTTGGGGTTATCTTGAACCATACTTAAGATCAACATAATTGCTAAATGTTTGCATTCTGACAGTTCTAATGACCAGCATTTCCCATCTCTCTCTCCCCCTTTTCCTAGGGCTTCCCTATTCTCTGAGACATAATATTGAAATTAAGCTAATTAATAACTGTAATTCTAAGAAGTGTAAGTGAAAAGAGTCAGTGGATAAAGCAAACTATTACTGCTATAGCTACCATCCTGATCAGCAGCCATCAAACATGGAGTAAAGTCTCTTTACCTGCAAAAAGATTACAACTTATTGCAAGTTCAGGTAATGGTTGGCATTTTGTTATAGTAAAATATTTTAAAATTAAGGTTATGCACATTTTTTTGGACATACTACTTACTGTACACTAAATATATGATAGTATAATATAAATCTAATTTTTCCTACTGGGAAAACAAAAAATTTTGGACTCAGTTTACTGTTGACATTTCCCTTACTGCAATGGCTGGCACGGAATCCTGCAATATCTCTGAGGTCAACTATGGGGAAAATTGTTAATGCCTTTCTGACAAGATATTAACTTAGATGTCTTTCTTATCTATCCATAGTAATTTCTGAGTTCAGCTGTACTGATTTCAACCCACATGATCTTTCCTGATCATTTACTATTACAACTAAGTGGATCTCTAAATATCACCTCATTTTATCAATAAGGAGACCATTAAGGTCAGAGTTTGAGGTTACATTGCTAAGAAGCACAAATGGGACTTAAAACTAGGTCCTTTACCTCCTGAGTCTAATGTTCTTTTTATGAAAACATGTTGCCTCTTCCAAATTTTTCAGAAGACATTGCTCTGCGTTGTGGCAATAAGCAAAAGGGGTACTATTAAGGCCTAGTTTAGACCAAGGGAAGAAATTTAAGTCAGAATATTTATTACTTACCTGACATTCAGAAAAACAAACTAAAAAGACCACTGTAGCTGTTTGGGCTTTACTTTTCATTTCGAATCCAGTAGAAATTTAATTCACTATTTCTACAGGCATATGCTTCCTACAACCCAGGAAGAAAGAGTCTTAATATTTATTAAGTCATAATATTTAACTACCGTTCCTGACCTCCTGGGAGATATGAGCCAAAATGGGAAGAAAGCACAGAGAAAACAAAAATATAATTGGAGTTAGCATTTCCCATCAGTATCAAAAGTAGTTTCAATCAACAAGCATTTATTAAGAGCCTATTATGTGGCAACCATTGAATAATGTATTGATATGAAGGGAATAGATAAGAAAGGCAGAGAGGCCTTACCTTATAAAGCAGCTTTACTTCTATTGAGGAGAAACCCCAAATGTAGCAATCAGTATATATGAGCGATACAGAAAAGAGGAATTTTGTTGGGGGCAGTGTTACTTACTGGAAATCATAGGATCATAGAACTAAAACTACAAGGGATCTCAGAGGTCATCTAGTAAACCCAAATTCAACAGGTGAGGAAACCCAAGGCCTAGGAAAGTTAACTGACTTGCCTAAGATCACACAGGTAATAAGGATCAGAAGTGAACTCAGATTCTGACTTCACTGCCAGAAACTTATTCCTGTAGAGAATTAGAACTTCCAAGAAGAGTTGAGGAAGAATTCCAGGCATGAGAGAGAACTTTTACGAAGGCTCTGAGGTGGGACCAGGAATGTTCATCCCACGAGTAGCAAACAGACTGGTATGGTTGGAGCATGAACTACATCAAGGAAGAGGGTCATTAGTCCAGAAAGAGACAGGAACTAGACTGTGAATGAATTTAAGTCCAACTAAGATGTTTTTGTGAGCAGGAACGTAACATAGAATGTGATATATGTAGATAAGACATGCAGTAACCAAATAAGAAAAAATAAATTTGTGGATGATATACCTGGTATCAGGTATATTATAGTAGTTTGTAGTAATAGTAGAACTTAAATGGATTGGCAAAGACCAGAAACATCTATGGCGATGAATCAACTCTTACACACATAGACATACCATTTTCTCTGAAATAGGACTTGGATTTTTCAAGTTTTCCTTGGGGTTATTATAGTACTTTAATGAATGAAATACTGCAAAATTCCTAATTCATAAAAACTATCTATCCACTTGGGAATACTACTTGAAAAATTCTTTTCTTCTCTCAAATTCTAAAGTTTTAGGTTGAAAGGCAGGGGTGAAAGTAAATGGCTGGCTTTGTTTCTTCTTAAGACTATGCTGTATACTATACTTGTTCCATTCAGTTATCCATGCAGAGAATTTTATACTTGACTGAATTGGCTAATCATCAGGCAAAATAATAGTAATTTTAAAAAATAGCATTTAGAATGAAGTGACATATTATGTGTTATAAGCCATCCTTCCTTTAAATACTTGCGACAAATGAAACATATATAATTCAGATTCCAAAAATAGAAATACACATGTAGTTTAAATTAAATTAATTTATTTTTAGGTTATCCCTCAGTCCTGCATGCATTGGTTAGCACAGAGTTGAACTTTATCACAATCTTCTTTGTAAAAGTTAAAGTATGTACTCCAATAACTTCTTGGGATAGTTCCATGACTGACAAACCATGGTAACACTGTTGAGTCAGCAATTTATACAAAGTTCAATAGAAAAAATTTACTGAATATCCTGTTTAATGTAAACAAGGCAAGAGGCAAACAAAGAGTTTACAGTAACATTATTTTACAGGGCCTGAAATGATTATCAATTGTGTGTTAAAGCACTGGATTATTATCATAGTATAGATATCTGGATTTATTGTACAACCCAAAATACAAACACCATGTAATTTGTGAGTTAGCATTTCACGGTTTCTTCTATCAATGTCTATGAACCTTCATAATTAAATGGTAATTTTATATTTGTATAATAATTCATGGAAAAATTTACCAATTTATGAAATAATTCCATAATTTGTGCCCTGTAAAATTAGGTGTAACAATTTTTACACTAGCAACAGTGTAAGCAAGCTAAGGATTTTGGTCCTTATATATACATAAAGTAATGTACAACCAGACTGAAAAGCTGTGTTTTAACTCACAGCTCCCATATTGCACAGTTATATTGTGAGAAATATAGTCACAATGTGAGCACTGTAATGATAATAGGCTAAGACTGATGCTCATTATGAAAACTTCAATAGGATTTGAAAACAGCAACTTCCCTGGTAAAGAAGTTTTTTTTTAAATGTGCACTCCTATTTACACAAATACACAGCAAAGCTAAAATTCAATTTGAGATCTCCTTAAGGTCATCATCTTAGTGGTGTTTTTTAGTCCAACACTAGCTATTAACAACCTTTTATTTAAATGTTCACTGATAGGAAATATAGAGCCCTATCAATAGAATAACAATAAAACTAGCTATTTATTGCAACTTTCCACTGACAAATTCAGATCCAACACTGAATGATTTTTCCTATCTTCCTAAACAACGAAAAGTGCATATGAAAATTTGAAATAAAAAATAAAAACAAAAGTTCATCTTAATTTTAACTTATTTGGAAGTCACTGTATTAATAACTATGGTTTCATAAGCAGCACCCATTACAAAAACAAGTACTAAAGCTCTTAGCTTGATTTTGTGGATGAGCTCAAACACCCATATCTGAGAGTGAGAAATGAATAGTATTTGGTTGAGAGGTAAAAACATCAGTCAAATCTTAAGCATTAAACAATTATATATCAACATATGAAAATATTAATAAGCAAAATTTACCTCAATGCATTAAATTTTAAATAATTCAAATTAAGTAAACAATTTCTACAATATAAGAATGCAGTACTCTTTGCATGAACTGACTGATAACAATAGCTGACTGAATGAAACTCCATTAGAAAACTACACATGTTAACACCTGCAATTTTAGGAACTTGATTTTTTTGTTGTTGTTATTTTACTTTGCAAATTTGGAATATCATTACAGATTTGATTTAAATTACTTAAAAACATACTGTCTTAAAAGGTGGTAAATCTACTGTTAAGAATATTCATAACTGCTTAAAATCTTGTTCTTATCTAACAATGAAATGAAGCTTTATGAAACATAAGAGAACAGACAAATGAAATCAAAGCAAACGCCTTAAATACACAAAAGTTTATAATTTGGTCCTATACACAGGCAGTGCAGTCTTCAGACATGCAAATATATGCTAAGTAAATATACCTTCTCAAAGAGGCAGTGACAGATTCCCTTTACATGATTATAAAGTTAACATTTTTCCCCCAAACATTTTTAAGTGGACTGGTAATAAAGAAAAAGAAAGTGCAGCTGCTTAACTTTAAAAATGTTAACAAAAAAAAAAAAAAAAAAAAAACTCCTAAACAAACTTAGAAGAACTGATCTGAGTACTAATATCATTTAAATTAAAAAGACCAAGTGACAGCAACACACACTGCTTTGTCCACTCACCCCCAAAGATAAATTACCCAATATTCCCCTTCAAGCACCCACTACACACACACACACACACACACACACACACACCCCTAGCAATTTACCAAAATCCTTTGACATATAAGCGGGACATTGAAAGACTATGATTTTTTTTTCCCTTTAGAACCCTATATAAAAGACTTCAATAAAGAAAAATGTAAACATTGAGGATGATGGCATTCAGATTGCTGCTTATTAAAGTGGTATCAGTCAGTTCTTTGCCTAGAAACTATCACGAAATTCAATAGGATAATAAGATCACAAAACACATTGCCAAGGCACAAAATGTTCTAAACCCAATTTGTGTTAAATAAGCTTGTTAAAAAAATACTGTTTTAGCAAACACAGTGGCAAATATGATACTTTAAATAAACTGAAAACAGCATATGAAATCAATTCTTAATATTGCTAAACAAGATTAAAATAACATTTTGAAAAATACATAATTGATTAAATATCCAGTACATGAATTAAGAATTTCTTCATTATACTAAATTATCCTATCTTATAAAAGATTGAAGGAAGCTAATTTGTTCTAAAAATCTTATCTTTTCCCTACCTTTTTTAGGTACTGAATAAATTTTTTTTAATGCATGTTTTTCATTATCTGATTTCCATTTTCCTTTCATGCTTTGCTTGATAAGAATTCTGGCATCCAAAATTTACAAAAACCAATGGTTTTCTTTGCTACATATCAATCAAAAAGAACATTTGTATTGAGCTTCAGAGTGTCAAAAAGCCCCATTATCCAAAATAAGATTAAAATAAAATAAGGTCAAAGTTATGACATCAGAAATTTTTACAGCCATTAGAAAGTCATTAGAAATGTTTGTTTCCTGAAGTTCCTTTGATTGCATCCTGGGATCAGTGACGTGCAATTATATACAGAACCACTACAATAAAAGACAATATCAAAAATTGTACACCTGTTACCAAGAATGTCCATTCAGTTGTGACCTCCATAGTTCTGGCCAGTTTAAGGCTTCAACCTTTCTTGCCTGAGTGACATGGAAGTTACCATAAAGATGTCCTTCATGGTGTAGATGAAGTGTGATATTTCACAAATGCAATTGCTGCCAATTCTTTACAGAACTCTTCTAATACAATCACACCTTCTAGTAATGTCACGTGGTCAATCCTAGCAAAGTTAAAAGAACTAAAGTAATTAAAAGGGAATCATCACAAAATAGCAAAATTATTATAAGTTTTTATATGACTACATGTCTAATTATGACTTACACTGGACCTTCAGGCTCCAAACCAAGTAGTCGTTTTCTGACCAGCAGAAGTTTGGGGGTGAAATCTGGAATCCGCTGGATTCGGACCATAAGATCTCCAACAACCTAGAAATACACAATAACAAAAGACTGTATCCAGCAAGTCCCACACATGGAAACTTCCTAGAAAATAAGAGCAGTTCATGGCAGTGTTAAGTATGGGGAAAAATGCAAATGTTAGCTTGGGGAAAATCTGGTTCGGATTTAGGTTCTGTTCCTTAAAAGCTTTAAGTCTTCCTGAACATCAGTTGACTTATGTGGAAAAGAGGATAATAACATATGCTTAATCAAGCTTATAAGAGAATTTTAGTGAAGGTTTTCTGTAAACTTTAAAAGCACTGTACAATGAGAGTTCCTATTCTTATAAAACTTCTATATAACCAACTCTAAGATACACAGAGAAAAATGTCAGTTTTTACTAATAAACATACCTCTCAATGACAAAATATTCACTCAGACTTAATGTAAAAACTTAACATAATGGCATTTAAAGGTATACTTTTCAACAGGATCACAGATATAGAGTTGGAAGCGACCTTAGGAGGTACTGAATCTAAGCTCTCCATATTATAGATGGGAAACTGAAGTCTAGAGAATAAGTGAGCTGGCCCAAAGTCACAGATACTGATCATAAGGAGCAGGCTGAGTCTTGCATTTAGGGCTATCTTCTACTTTATTCATCTACAGGTAAAACAGAATTTCACAGAATCAGACTAATAGTAGCATCATGCAATGAGAACAAGGACAGAAAATTTGACTTTAAGTAAAAGGCTCTGAGTCAACTCTTCCTTCTCTCATTTTCTGGGTGATATTGGGTTAAGTCCATGAACTTTTTAAGCCCTTGTTTCATCTGTAAAAAAGGGAAAGTGGAGTTGCTCAGTTCCAAAGTCTTTTCCAGCTCTAATAATTTGACCTGAAATGGACCTCAGAACTTATTTAATCCAAAACCTTCATTTCAGAGATCAAGAAACAAAGTCAAAAGGAAGGAAGTAAAGTGCACATCCTCACCTAGAACTCAAATATGACTCCAAGTACAGTGTCTAGTATATATTATAGCATAACACCCACATATGCTCACCTTCTTTTCATGGTAGAAATATGGCTGATCTGGTTTATATTACACTATTTCTTTATATGTATAACCTAAGTCATAGAATGTAGTAAATGTCACCTTTTTTTCAGGGAATATGTATAAAATATTTCCTTTGCATGTAACTACATTAAATCTACTATATAACATTTTCTTAATAATTCTAATAGATTAGCACTTCTATGAACCCCATATAACATAAAATATTAATCACTCACCCTGACAATAACAGAAAAAAGTGATCTACAGCCAGAAGCCAAGTTCACATATGGATCCAAAAGGTACTCATGTATATGAGGATGAGGGAACAGAGAAAGTCTTGATAACACTGAAGTTACTTGTAAATTTACATCATATGGCTGTGGAAAGGAAAAAACAGAAAAATCATAAATCATTTTTCTTATATTTGATAGTATTCTACTTAATTTATTACTTCAGTTCATCAGAAAATAAAGCCCATCATCTTATTTTTCATGATATTCTGCATCCAAAGGCAACCATTAGCCTTAACCCAAGCCAAAAAATAACCACCCCAAAATCTTTAGCATAGATTTTAAAAAATATACATTTTTAATAAATATAATTTATTATATAGATAGATGCAAAAACATAATTTAGATATTTTCACTCTCTAATGTACAAATCTTAGCTCTGTCACTAATTTTGTGACTTAGGGAAAATAACATACTTCTATGAGTGTCCATTTTCTTTTTTCGTAAAATGAAGGAATACTGCTTCTCAGCATTTTGGCTAAGATCAATCGAGTAAGGGCTCTTCTAGTTCCTAAAATGTTCTATAGGATTTATCCCAACATATAAGAAGTCAAAGAATATGAAAACTTTCAGGAAAAACAAATGATTAACATCTATATGAAAAAATGTAACATTTCTCCTCTCTCTCTATAGAGGATAGTGTGGGCAGAAAGGAGCAATAAATACAGAAGAGATGTTACGTAAATCTATATTACTCACTGATAAAGTGATTGAAGTCAGAGAAAGACTACTAGTGTGCCAATTCATAAGAGATTATTTTTTATTCACCTAGATTTAATATAGTACACGCAAAAGAAATATTTTATGCCAAGGTGAATAAAAGGTCAAAGATGAAAAAATAACCAGAACTCTTCACAAGTTCTTCACAAAAAGAAAATACTTATTTGATGATCTATTCTCTCACAGTTTCATAGAGAAAGAACAAGGTCTTTGCATATCACAATTATCAAGGTCAGACTAGACTAGGTGTCAGCAAAGTATGGCCTCAGGAGGGCCCAATTTAGTTATAAGCTTTTTTACAAGAAAAAAAAAGATAATGAACACTAATTCTCATTCCTAAATCTCTACTCTTCAATGCTGTTTTTAAATTTCCAATATAAATGCAAGTTTAGTTTTCTAAGCTGATTATTAAAGGAAATTAGGTCACCAAAGAGGTAGTAAGAGTACTAAATTGAAATAAAGTTTCATGAGTTATTAAGTGAGACAAAGAAAATATAATTGCTTTGTTGAAGATCTAATTAAAACAAGTACAATTTACAAAGAATAGTAATTTGAAAGAACACAAACACAGAGACATAGGACTTGAAAACTCTCAGGAATTATTGGATTCTCTGAGAAATGATAAGACTGTTACAACACTTCAAAATCTGCTGGAATCATTGGATTCCCTAACACATAAAAAGACTTTTGCAGGACTTCAAAATAAGTACTTTATTTCAAATTACCTGATCAAGAATCCTTCCCATTCTGTCAAACAAAACTTTCAAGAAATGACCCTCAAAGAAAGCTGCTTCTAAATTGCATTTTTCCAATGCTTTTGGAGATCCAGGCCACTCCCATCTTAAGCAGATAGAACAATAGTCCCGGAACTAAGAAAAAGGTATTTGGATGGTTAAATTGAGCTAATAAATTTTAAACAAAAATGATTTTCAGAAATACTTTACAGTATATTTATTTACCAAAATAGATACAATGATAGGCTTACAAGAAACAATAGTGGGATGTAGTGAAAAAAGTTAGAGTGCTAGATTTGAACTCAAAAGCCTTGAGTTTGAATTTGAACTTCCAGTGATTATATTACTTCATGCAAATCTCCTTAATTCCTTAGAGTTTTGGTTTCCATTATTTGAAAAATGAGGAGTTTAGAGTGGATTATCTCCAGGATGTCTTCCAACCTCACATCTGCTATCCTCTGATCTTAATTGGGCTTTGCTTGATATTTGGCTTATATAACTCCAAAGGAGGAACACCTAATTGAAATGGCTGTAAGTGACAAGGTGGCAGAGTACAAAGAGTATGATGAAAGTATCACTTTCACCAAAAGAAAAAAAAAAAAGCACTTATTTCCTTCAATATTTTCAACTAGAATGGTTTTAAAAAGTAAGGTTAAGTCCAGAGCAAAATATCTAATTTAGCATCAAAAGGCATGAAGATGGATAGATATCTCAGCAAAAAAGCAGTGACATAGCATGTGATCATAGTTAGGGCCTGTAACTGTTATTTCACAAAAGAAAGATGAACATTTTCAGGAAAAATAAATGATCAATATTTCTCCTCTCTATGTCTATAATATCAAATTTAAGTGAAAATTTTTGCTCTTTCATCTTATATTATAAACCTTGAAGAATCAATAATAAAAAGAACATTTTCTTAAACATGCAACTTGCAAAATTTACATGAAAGAATAATTCTTCTTAAATTTACCTTTGTATGTACAAAACATTCATGATAAAATATTAAAGTTTTTATTAGTGTTAACTTCAGCCTTTTAAAAACAAGATGTCTTTTTAAACTGACAATTAAAATAGTTAAACCCAATTAAGTTCCTCAAATTACCATAACTTTCAAAGCACACAAAATATCTATATATCAGTTAAAAAAGGAATTTAGGTTAATGGAACACACTAGACAAGGAAGAATCAGAAATGATGGAACTAACTAACAACTGTTAACTAACAATTTCAATTTAGCCCTTAGGCTTTAAGACATTTTTTGTGTACCCCATATAAAGCATTTTTACACTTAAGTTTTTAAAATTCTGATTCAAAAGAAATTTTGAAAATTATTTTCATAAATGGTTTTAACCCACAAATCATATACAGATAATTCACAATTTGGGAAACTGAACGATTACAATTCAAGTATTTAATTGTTTAAAAGATTGATTCCATGAAAAAATACATTAGAATTTCAAATAAGCGATGCCAGGAACATCTTTCTTTCCACTGTATTTAGCAGCTGGAATGAGTCTGAGAAACATTGGAAGTTACACTTTAGATGCAAGAAAGACCTCTCAGCCAGCTCTCTGCTGATCAATAAAGCACAAAAGAAACACAATGCTTTGAAATAAGAAGACCCAGTTTTGATCCCTGGCTCTATCACTTAACACTGATGTGGCTCAGTCTCACTAGGCCCTGGTTTTTGTTTTTGTAAAGTAAAGGAGAGAGACTAGATGGGCTCCTTTCCAGGTCTGAATCTATGATTTTAAGCAGGGAATGAGAATTGGCACAGAGGCTGGTAAGTGGGATAGTCAGGAAATAAGAAAGGGAGGACTGACTACTGAGAAAGTGAGAAAGGATATATTTATTTTTCCAACTTGATCTTTCTTCTTTGACCCTCTGATCATCCTTTTCATGATGATCTCTTCTCTCTGGTTTCCACGATAGTGTTCTGTGCTAGTTCTCCTAAGTAGCTGCTCCTTCTAAGTCTTCTTTGCTGCTCTTTCTTCAGATCATACCCATTAAAAGAAGTGTCTACCAGGACTCTGATCTGGGATTTTTCCCCTCTATACTATTTCCTTTAGTGATCACATCAGCTCCAGTGGATTCAATTATCATCTCTATGCTGGTGATATTCAGTCTACATACCAGCTTTAACCTCCTTCTTGACCACCAGTCTCTCATCTCCAGATGCTTAGTGGCCATCTCAAACAGGATGCTTTGTGTCATCGTTTAACATAATATATCCAAAATCAAATTCATTTTGTTTTCACCCCAAGCTCTTTCTTCATTCTAACTTCCCTATCACTGTCAAGGGTACTACCATTCTCTCTGATACCCAGCCTCACAACCTAGAATGTCATTCCCAACTCCATGCTCTTTCTTATCCCCAATATACAATATGCTATCAACTTTACCTTGGTAATATTTCTCTTATGTTTTATATATTCCACTAACATTGCCACCACCCTAGTGCAGGAACTCAATACCTCATAATGTAGATTACAGCAAAAGGCTGCTGGTTGATCTTCCAGCCATAAGTCTCTTTCCTACTTTAACCTATATTTCACTTAGCTATGAAACTGATATTCTCAAAAGTGCAAGTTTGATCAGCTCATTCTCCTATTCAATTAACTTCAATGTATCCCTATCTCCAAAATCACATATAGAATCCTGTTTGGCATTCAATACTCTTCACAACTTACCAGCCTCCCACCCCACCCTTTCCTGCCCTTTTTGTATGCCTTACTCCCTTTCCATGTATTCTAAAAGCCAGTGACACTAGTCTCATTGCAATATCCCTTCCATCTCCCAACTGCTTGTACATAGTCATTTGTATGTTTTTTCCCCATATAAGACTGAACTTCTTAAGGGTGGAAACTAATTTTTTATGGGTTTTTTTTTTTTTTTTTTTTTTTTGAATAACCAGCAGTTAGCACAGTACCTGGCTCATTTCAGCGAGGAAGAATAGAGGTTTTCTCTTCCCAATCCTTTCCAGACTGGCTCTGGAGGAATGAAGACATGGAAAGAGTTCCTTTCTTTCTTTTATTGGGAGAGGAAGAGAAAAGAAGCAAGGAACAAGCAGGCAAATGTTTCTTCCTCATTTCTCTCTCGCTATAATGAGAGTTTATAGTGCCATCATCTACTGAGGGAAGGGAGAATTAAGTAGGGTAGGGAAGAGGGAGAAGTGGTAGTAGGGGCTTGGCAGCAAAATCATATTTTCTATTTTTTTTCCTCCTTTTTCTCCCTCCCAATCTTTTTTTCTCAACTAATAAAAGTGAGTGAGTTAAAGAAACCTGGTCTGGTGGGGACTGAAGGGAAGGAGTGATTAGGAATGGCTAGTGGTATCAAGTCTACCACAGGAAGGAAGAAAGGGTGGGAAATAATTTACTAACAAGAAAATAGAAAGGGGCATAGATAAGTTAAGTCTATATACACAAAGAGATAGAAAATAAGTTTTTTTACTGTTCTTATTTCAGAGTATGGGCCTCTTTAATTAACTTTTAAAATTAACTTTTAAAAAATTAGTAGCTTTACTTACCTGCCTATGAGCATCTCTGAGGTAGGTGTCATAACCTGTGCCCTCTACCTGATAGGATGATTTTGCTTCATCTGGTACTAGACAGAGAAAACTTAAAAAAAAAAAAAAAAAAAAAAGCAAGACATCTTAAGTACCACTGTTTCTACATTTGACAATACTGTTAAAAAGCAATTCCCTTTGCCTAGTGGTGCCTTTTGAGCAGAATTAAGTCAATTCAAGAGAAGACTTCTCAGAAAAAGTATAGATGACAATATGTAACTTGCCTAATTTTTACATCAAATATACTACAAGGAAAATATTTTTCTATAATTTTAAGTTGCCCTTAAGAGCATTTTATTAAACAGCTTGGGTTTGTTTTTATTTTCATGCTAAAGAATAAGTAGATCTAATTTGCTGATCAATGGAAGCATTTTCAGTTCCCAAGTAAATTTAAAACATTGTTGATCTTAAGTAACATGCAAATCTATAAAGACAAAAACTTAGTATGAGATCTCAAATTATTGTTTAAGCAAAAAAAGAAGAGAAAGGCTTTTGGTCAATGGGGAAACAAAAAGGCAGATAAATGTCTAAATTTTGTTGGCCTCATTTAGTAAAATCTAAACAGAAACAAGAAAATGAATAGAAAGATATATTTGGCCAAGAAAATTTATTTGAATCAACAGTGTGGTATCATGGTGTTGTTTAACATTTCCAAAGTAGTGTATTATTTAATCTTTTTTTTTTTTTTTTTTTTTTTTTTTTTTTGCTGAGGCAATTGGGGTTAAGTGACTTGCTCAGGGTCATATGGCTAGGAAGTATTAAGTGTCTGAGATCAAATTTGAACTCAGATCCTCCTGAGTTCAAGGCTGGTAGTCTATCTACTGCACCACCTAGCTGCCCCCATACTATTTAATCTTAAGATTCCATAAGAACTGATATTTTGATCCTGCTAAAAACCATTGTTATTTATTTTTTTTTAATTTAGATTGTAGTCAAACTTATTTTCTCTTGGATTTTATTATTAGCTTCAGCTTTAATTATTGAGAATGGCATAAATGAGATCAACCAAATCATTTCCAATGGAGCAGTAATGAACTGAACCAGCTACGCCCAGAGAAAGAACCCTGGGAGATGACTAAAAACCATTACATTGAATTCCCAATCCCTATATTTATGCCCACCTGCATTTTTGATTTCCTTCACAAGCTAATTGTACAATATTTCAGAGTCTGATTCTTTTTATACAGCAAAATAATGTTTTGGTCATGTATACTTATTGTGAATCTAATTTATATTTTAATGTATTTAACATCTACTGGTCATCCTGCCATCTAGGGGAGGAGGTGGGGGGGTAAGAGGTGAAAAATTGGAACAAGAGGTTTGGCAATTGTTAACGCTGTAAAGTTACCCATGCATATAACCTGTAAATAAAAGGCTATTAAATTAAAAAAAAAAAAAAAAAAAAAAAAAAGAGAATGGCATAGTTGTCTGTTTCCTTATACTGTAGTAAATAAAAGCTGTGAAAGAAAAGGCTTCTATTGACATCACAATATGTTTTTGGAAATTTTTAAATGAATAACTACATAAATAACATATTCACACAAATTATAGATGCAAAATTAAAATGAAGCCATGTGAATTCTATTTAAACAGAAACTTACCTATTTACAATTTTATGGACTTCAGTTTTTCCATCATTTTTGGGATGTTCCGGAGTAGTAGGTGGTGAAGAACTAAGCCACTCTTGATTTGACAAAGTGTTTTCTGGTGAAAGATCAGTAAATAATGGATCTTCTTCCAAATCCCTAAGTTAAATTTTAGAAATAAAGAAAATATTTTGTTACAACCTTACTAAAATGAGATGTGAACCTTAAAAATGTAAAGAAGATGATGTTGAAGAGCAAAGATTTGAATTTCTTAATCAAGACTTCACATATGAAAACTATACTCTTAGTCAGCTGAAGTGCATCTAATAAGAATATATGTTTAGTGACTTATAGATACACAAAAGGGAACAGGTGAATAAAGAGATAAGAAAATAAGATTAAAGGACCAGCAATTAATTCACAGAAGGTCAAATGCAAAAATAAAACCCAGCAATAAAATACTTGTAGCTTCACATTAGAGCAAAAGGTACTTAATAAATGAATTTTATATTTTAACTCAAAAATAGGATTCAACTCATGACTATAACTTAGCAAACAAAAGATATATTTTTATTCCAAAGGAACAGATAAAAAGAACCAAGAAGGATCAAGAAGATGTATTCATTTGAGGCGAACCAGAAATCGCATGGGGGAGGCATAAGAGAACATTTGGGATAGGACTAACAAAGGTATAAAACAGTGCTGAGTTAAGAATGCATCTACCAAAAAGAAATGGACAAAAGTTTCAGAAACAGATCACAAATCTGCCACATAACCATGGCAGAGTAATGATGAGCAAAAAGAAGTATTCGGACATCTGCTAGCATATTCTGTACGCTAAAAGAAGTTTTAAGACTAAAATTCTAGAGTAGAATATGGCTTAAAAAAAAAGTTGAACTGAAGAACAAAATTTCCTTGATAAGCATAAATATTTTAAATAAGAAAAAAAGACTGAAGTTAATGCACTGGCCAACAATGATTTTAGAAAGACATGTACAGAAAGATGAAATCAAGGGCAGATAATTAAAAACTAAGTGGCACAGTCCATAAAAATATCAGAAATGCTAAAAGTCAGAGGTTGGGAATAAATGCTAATATCAGAAGGGTGTGCAGGGTTTTTATATTTTTGTTTTACAAACTATGTTGGAGGTAAAGAGATAGCACTGGGACCAGTAGTGAAAAATATAATTACAGAGAAGGGGATGATGGAAAGGTAGAACTACTCTTATAAAGAAACATCTTCAGCTAGAGAGATAAGTAAGACCCAAGCTAAGGGAGCACATAGTTAAGACAAATCACCATTCTTACAAATGCAACTGCTATGTGCCTGTCACACATTTTTGAAAAAAACAAAAAACAAAAAACAAACAAAAAAAAAATGCAGATTGCAATGGGTGCTATAAGTAAATGGCAAAAATGGAAACGTATACTTCTTAAACTACAGCTTATGAACCTGATTTTAATTTCAGGCAAAATTTTAAAATGAATTGTTAAAAGCATGATTTTTAATCATGGGTTGCAAGAACAGTAGACCAGGGGAAGATGATAAATATATTGGATGCTGACAAGATATTTGACAAAGTCTCTAATATATTTGTAGAAAAGATAGTGAATGTGGGGTGGATGATAATAAATAAAATTAGATAAATTCAGAACTGTTTTTAATGATTAAAAAAGCAACAACAAAGAATCTGGAGTGAAATTCCTAATGAAGCAACATAAGATCTGTTTTGCTCACTTTCTATCATTTATTTGCTAATGGCATAAACAGAATGCTTATCAAATTTATAGATGGCATAGCATTATGGATTTAGATATCAGGTCAGAATAATTTGGTAGCTCAAAGGGAAAGAGAACTTTTGTTTATTTAAAAAAATCATAAAATCCATATTTAAGTAAATACAGTTTTCAGGTAGGATGTGAGAATTGCCAAAAAAAGGAAGAAAATGAACTTTCATATAATGATAAAGTTTAAAACACCTTGTAAAGGATGTACAGTGACTCTTCTTTCAGAGGTGAGGAGTTTGGATGCTAGAAGGGAAAGAAACTTTTATTTATTAAAAACTTGTGTAATACACGTGGGGAAAAAAAAAGTTAAAAAGAGTCCCAGACTAAGAGGATTACATTGTAGACTGAGGTCTGACTGGGTCTGTAGAATATCATCCCAGAATTCACATAATTTAATTATTTTAGGCTCAAAAGGTTAAAAAAAAAAAAGGCCACAATGACAAAACATGTAGCTATTTGGAGACTACGGGAGACTTAAATATGGAGGGACAACTTAACAATTAACGGAAAATAGAAGTTTGAGAGTTGTTACCCAGAAATAGAAAAGTAATTCCATACTTTAGACTTGAGCTACAGAAGGGAGTAAATGACCATATAAAAAGAGAAAGTAAAGAAAGGGCAAGAGAGAAAGGAGGAGAAAGCAGTGCAGTTGGCTCTGAGGTATGTGAAGAAGCCAGTAATAGAATAGGTTCATTTCTTATTCCTAATCAACCAGAGAAAGGCTGATTCCATTAGGAGACCACTGTTACTCATTAGTCCAACACAGGCAATCTAATGCTATCTGCTGCCCTCTCTGGCTTGAAAGGAAAAATCAGGCTAAGGAAATAAAAGGCTTTGAAGCTGATTGGTTGTTTGAAGGGCTGGCTAACAGTTAATTACACATGTCTGCATTGCCCAGAGAGCCAACAAGGTAAGTTCCATAGGTGTCTGGTTTCAGGGAATTAGTAGCCAATAAAATTGTCTATTTCTTCAACATTTTCTTAAGTGTGACTGAGTTAAGAGCGCTTGTGAATGCTTCATCAGTTGAAAGTAAAGGGGAGAAGTTAGGGAAAAAAGAGAAGCAATTAGAAACAGGAAATCATTAAGCAGAAAAAGGGCTTCCCATAGTAGAGATGTTCCTAAATGGATCAATGATATCGAGGCATGTAATTCAGAGTTGTGAAGGATTATTCATTCATGTCAAATTTCTATGAATGTGAACCAGATTTATGCAATAAATTGTTTATTCCTGTATTTGCTTAAAAATGTTAGTTATTGTTTTACTATACTGTTACATAATTATATATATTACCAATGTTATAATGTTATCATAGTTTTACTGTATCGTTTAGTAAATGGTTTGTATAAGATTTAACCTTAACATGAATTTAGGTGACTGAGTTTGTTCTGGTGGAAGCAAAGTGGCAGAGGATCTACAGCTGCTGTAGTAAGTAGGGGAAATGTATCTTTCCACAATAGGGTTACCTCTCACAACCAAAAAAAGTTTAAGTATAGTATATATATGGGAAAGCAGACCTGTCAATGTAAAGAAAGTGAAGGTGATCCAGCCAGGGCAGGGAAAAAGTGAGTCACCCACACTCCATGAAAAGGATTACAATGTCAGGGATGCCCCACACATCTTTTTTATAGAAATAAAAAGAAATGTAAAGTGTATCTAATCTAATACTCTGATTTTACAGGTGAGGACCGTAAGACCCAGAAACAGGGGACTTGCTCCTTCTGATGTACCAAGTTGTCTGCCATGAAGATAGAAGAGATCTAAAGCAATCAAACAAGAAAAATGGAATGCAAAAAAAAAAACAGCCTGATGAATAAAACTCAGGATTAATCTAATGAATTGTAATTTAAAAAGAATAACTAGAAAGACCTACACTTGGGTTAAAAAAAAAAATCAATGACCTAAGTATAAGATAGAAAAGACATGTCTTTACAATAATTTAAGTGGAAAATACACGAAAATTTTAGTGGATCATAAATTCAACAATGTGTCATAGAAGCCAAAAACAAACAAAAGCCCACAAATAAACATCTCTGTTGATCTTAGGTTACTCAAAGAGAAATAAAATTCATTGTATGAGGGACATCACAACCCCACTGTAGCTTGTACTCTGGCAAATGATGTTTGGATGTTCATATCCAAGTATCACATTTAGAAAAAAAAAACTTATCTTTCGTTTTTACATTACCTTTTAAAGAAATATATTTCCCACTCTCCTTCTCACCCTTCAACTACATAGGATAAAAGCAATTTTACAAAACTAGATAACCATAATAAGTTTGAAAATACATGTAATGAATGTTCCATACCCATCACTGCAAAGAAGGAAAGGAAGTTCTTTTTAATTCCTCCTTTTCTACTTCAAGGTCGTTTGATGATTACAATGATGAAACATTTTAAGAAAAACACTGACAACTTAAAAGTCTGGTAAAGAGACTATCCTTCAAGAAAGGCACTTGAATAGGAGACAAACTGCTCAGCTCCACTTACCTAGTATTCCAGCAAAAACCCTAAAATTTACACCAGACAGAATCATGATAAAAAAAATCCAATGAGAAACTACAGTAATTTCTTCTACTTATGAATTGCACAAAATTAAGTAGTCTTTTCCTGTCAATACAGTATCCCAGCAGGGATACATATAGCATGCCAGAAGGAATGAGAGGGTTTCCCTAAAAACAAAAACAAACCTAAGATGGTTAAAAAAACAAAAAGTCATGAAGAAGACAAAGAAGGGAGAGAAAAGGGAAATAATATAAGTCACACAAAAGAGCAACATGAAGTAATCAGCAATGAACCACCACAATGCTCAGACTAGTACAAGCTCAGGAGCTATCTGGTCCCTAATACCTTGCCCTGTGATATATGAAAGGGTTCTGAAGATCCACCATTTCTCTGAATATCAAAAATGAGGGGTGATGATCGCAGAATTAAGCCTAGAGTGGTGGAAATCAGGGAAAGAACCTAAGCAGAGCTGATCACTCAAAAGTGCAGTGGGAGGGACAAAGCTGTAAGTGATTAATTTAAGCCCGAAAACTAAGTAAATCAAAGAAAACATCCATCTAGTGCTAAAAATTTGAAATTTAACTCAATAATTATAAGCAGACTCAGGAAAAAAAATTTCCACAAAGACTACTCAAATATCTAGAAAAAATGTAGGATCAAAAATGAAACACAATTTCTTAAGTAAAGAAATAAAACAAGAATAAGTAGTAAAATCTCACCGAAATATGGAATTCCTGAAAATTAGAAAAGACCAAGCTGGGAAAAAATCTTTACAATCTGTGTTTCTAGTAGAGGTCTCATGTAGAAAATTCATAAAGGAGGGAAAAGGACCACATGCGCAAAAATGTTTGTAGCAGCTCTTTTTGTGGTAATAAAGAATTGGAAAATGAGTAGATCCCCATCATTTGGGGAATGGCTGAATAAATTGTGGCATATGAAGGTAATGAAATATTATTGTTCTATAAAAAATGATGAACAAGCTGATTTTTAAAAGGCCTAGAAAGATTTACATGAACTGAGCAAAACAAGCAGAACCAGGAATACACTGTACACAATAACAGCAAGAATGTGTCTTTTTTCTGTTTTGTTTTGTTTTTTTAACTCGCAGTTTTTCCCTTTTGCTCCAATTTTTTTTCCAAACATGATTCAAAAAACAATGTGTATTAAAAATAAATTTGCAAAAAAAAAAAAAAAAATCAAATCAATGGCTCCATGAAACAAATAGAAATATATTCGAATAAAATCAAAAGACTGCAAAATTGAAAAAAATTTAAGATATTTATTATTAAAAATATTCAACTTGGTAAGAGAGATCATTTAAAAAATACTGGACTTTCTGAAAACCATAATTAAACAAGTCCTGGCTGATATATTCTTTAAAACACATATTTTTTTAAAAAGCACAAAACCATTAGAATTAAGAAGCAAAATAAAGATGAAGTCGGGATGAAGTCCCGAAAGAAACCCCCAAAAGGAAGTCTCAAGAATGTCATAGCTAAAATCTAGAGCTTTCATTTCAGAAAAAAAAAAATATTGGAACTATTCAGAATGAAGTTGCTGAAATATCTAGGGACTACGATCAGAATCACAAAAGATTCTTCTAACTTCTTCTAAGAAACCAGGAAATTTTAGAATATGATACTTAAAAGACAAAAATACGGATTTGCAATCAATTTACCCTGCAAGGCCAAACATAATTCTATGGGAGGAAAATGATCTTTAATTAATGGGATAAAGGACTTTCAAGCATTCATGCTGAAAAGACCAAAGCTAAATTGGAATTCTCTCAAAAAGGTAACAACTGGAAGGAGCTGTATGACACAGGAAAACCCAAGTTCAAATTAAAATTCAGCTTTAGAAACGTATTAGCTGTGTGCCTTTAGACAAATCACTTAAACTCAGTTCGTCCCAGTTCTCTTGAATCTAAAATGGGGGCAATAATAGCACCTACATCTCAGAGTCATTATGAGGATGAAATGAGAATATATAGTTGTAAACTATATTAGTAGAATATCTGGCACATAGGAATCATGATATAAATGCATATTCTCTCCTTTCTTCCCTTCAGAACCTTAATGTATTTTTAAAATAATAAGAATGTTAAGAAAATCATATGATTTGAGAGCATTTTGGTTCTACTCTGAGGGTCTATCTTTAAGAGGGAGAAAAAGAAGGAAAAGAAAAAGGAGGAAACCAGTCATGTAGAAAGAAAACAATCACACTAGTAGTAGTGAGAAATAATAATAATAGTTGACATTTATATAGTGGCAACTATGTACCAGGAACTGTGCTCAGTTCACTACAATTATCAAAATTATTCCTCACAATGGAGGAATAACAATAATAACAATGCTGGAAAGTATGCTATTATCCTCACTTTATAGTTGAGGGAACCAAAGCAAGCACAGGTTAAGTAACTTGCCTAAGATGGAAAAATGGAATGGAACATGTTATTTTTCATAATTTACAACGTGGAGAGAATTTACAAAGATGGAAGGAGTGGGGGGGGGGGGGAGAGAAGACGGCATCAGATGAACGTCATTCTTACCTGAAACGGACAAAGGAAGACTGAACAACATACAAACAGTATAATGTAAAAATGCTTCAAAATTAATAAGGATCAAATAGGATTAGGAAGGTGGCAGGGTTGAGAGAGAATAATAACAAGAAGAAAAGAGTCAAAAGGAAAATAAACTTCCTGATCCTAAAAAGGGTAGAAGAGAGTACCTTAGATTAATTGCCTTAGACAATTAAGGAAAGACTCAACAAATTGTATAATGTAATTGTACTGAACTGAGTGAAGTTAGCAGAACTAGGAAAACAATTTATACAAAGGATAACACTATAAAGCAAAACAACTTTCAAAGGCCTTGAAAACTATGATCAAAGCAATGACCAACTATTTCTTTTAAGACATATTATGCAACTCCTAATAAAGAGTGGATGGCCACAAAGATCAAACATACATTTGTGGATATGGCCACTATTTGGATTTGTTTGCCTAACTCTTGCTTAATCCATAACAATGTTTTTGTTTTTCTCTAAGCTAATGGTAGATGGAAAAAGAAGTCAGGAGATGGTGGGTAGCAATAGTGAAGTCCCTCCCTTTAAAAAAAACTGGCCAAAAACAACACTTTTAAATGCACAGAAAAACACAAAAGGAAGCTAGCTCCAAAAGAAGCACAGACAAGTAAGACAATTTTGAAGGCAACATGTGGAATTGGTATACATTTTTTAAAAGCTGGACTTTCTTCTGTGTATGAAAATGTCCCTTTTTTATATTTAAGTTCATAATTTTAAAAAATTAAATTGAAAAATAAACCAGAGTATTCTAGATGAAGGGGAGAAGTGGAGATTGAAACCCATGCCATAAACATGGTGGAAGAAATTGGAACTATTGAGCCTAAAAAGAAGACTTAAGGATGCTATGACAGCTGTTTGTGTTCATGAAGAGTCATCCTGTGGAAGTGAGGTTAAATTTGTTTTACCTAGCCCCAAAAGACTTAATAGAAGAAGTGGGTAAAAGTAGCAGAGGGTTAAGGTCAGATAGGTGCTGTGCATAGAGTGCTAGGCCTAGAATCTGGAATTATTCATCTTCCTGAGTTGAAATCTGGCCTTAAACACTTTCTAGCTGTGACCCTCAGCAAGTCACTTCATCCTGTTTCCCTCAGTTTCCTCATCTGTAAAATGAACTGGATAAGGAAATGGCAAATTACTTCACTATCTTTGCCAAAAATAAAACAAAACAAAAAATCCAAATGGGGTCACAGAGTTAGATATAACTGAAAAAATTATTGAATAACAAAAACAACAAAGCAGAGCATCAGATTTCAACTCAAAATCAAAATTTCTTAATGATTAAAGATGTTCAGAAATAGAATGGGCCTATTTCAGAAATGTGAAGATTTTCAATAATAAGTGGAGGCTGAATGATAAATTATAAGGTATAACTATCAGTTAAAAGTTGACATAATATCTCTGAAATTCTATTTCTCCTATTTAGATAATGTCATCATCTAGTTAATTAAAAAAAAAAAGAAATACTGTATCAGTATATAACTGACAAACTAGTTTGAGTTAAATCAATTTTGTCTCAAGCTTAAAGCAGACAGATTTTTTTTTTCCCCAACTAAAAATATGGATTAAAACATCCATGTCAATAGGTCTAGAACCTAATTTTATCAGTATGGATATTATTATTGTGGGAACTTACTCCATAACTTCCTCCACTGATCATTTATAACAAAGAGTCCTAGAGAGCTGCCTATGGGTGAGAGGAATTAAGTGGCTTTTTCATGACTACATAGTCAAGTAAGTGACACAAGTAGAGTTTGAACCAATAGCTTCTTGATTTTAAATCTGGCAATAAATCTAATAGTTCTATGCTGTTATGGCAGGTAGGCTTTTTTCAGCTAAACTTTAAAATTTCTAGAATCTTGTGGTTTGGATTTTTCATCTTCTAAATGAGACATGAGGAAAGAGTAAGCAAAGTGAAATAGAAAAATTAAGGGAGACATGAAACCATGCCATAAGAGGAAGTAAACAGGGATATTTAGTTTACATAGTATTTACAGAGAATATTTAGCTATCTTTGTATTTTTAAAAGCTTCATTATATGAAAATATAATTATTTTTTATAAATATGAGAGAATTACAACTAATTATTGCTGTTTTTGTGGGATGAGGAGTGGGGAAAAGGAAATGAAAAGAAAGATTTTTAGCTTAAAGATCTCTCAAGAATATAGATGTCCCTAAAATACAACTGGGTCCCCTTCAAAGTGATATCTTATCTTTGAAGCTGTTAAAATAGAGGTTGAATTTAATGACACTTATTTATCTTGTAGGGACACTATAGAAAGTATTCATGCATTAAATATGAAGTTGGATTAGATTATCGCTCAGATCCTTTCAGTTCTAAGATTTCATGTTTAAGAAACTGTCTACTTAAGATGCTCAGTTGACACATTAAAAACTTACACTGCTCCTGCTATTAATCCATTCTCCACCACATCTTTATCTTCTGGGCATAAAGGTTTATATTCTGTGTAGTTTCTTTCTTCAAGATTTCTCAGAACCAAGTTATAAAGAATGTGCTCATTGGGTTTTTGTAATAGATGTTCAAACATCCTTAAAGTCATAATGCTAATCTGTAACCAAAAGTATAAGAATGAATTTTAAAATATCTTTTCAAATTATTATTCTTGCCTGTGCATAGTTTTTCTTTCCAAATTTTAGAAAATAAATACATTGAAAAAATGTACATAATATATACATACTTATATATGTAGATATTAGTATCTTGAAATTCTAAAGTTAATTTCTAAATTGTTCCTTTTCTCACCTCATCAGATATATGATCACAGTGCTCAATTAATCTATGCCGAAGTGGATGTCTGTTAATTTCTGCTAATGTTTCTGGTTCCCTCTGCTCTCCAAGAATAAAAGAAACCATTTCTTGAAGTAAAACATCAGAAGTTACTTGCCGAACAATGCGATGGAGCAAAGCGGTAGATGTCAGAATACCCATCTCTGAACTGGACAAAGAAAAAAAGTAAAAAGATACTTAGGGTTGACAGAAAAGACTAACTTGACATAAAAACACTCATTTTATTATTATTTGTTTTCAAAAAAAAGAAGTTACTCACGTTTGCATTAATTGTGGTTCCATAACACCAATGAAAAACCTTTCCCGAACAGCTCTGGCCAGAGCAACAGCAGCAGACTAAAACACAGTATAAGAGAAACATTTAATACGGTATAAGAATAACATTTTATAAACTGAAAAAAAAATTACATTTTAAATATTTAAGAAATTGAAAAGCTAATTTCCTAATTAATTCGGTGGAGAAAATAATCTTCCTTAAGAATGTGAATTAATCACATGAAACCAAACTGAGAAGCATCTTAGTGTAAAGCAAATAGAGTGCTGGATTTGGGATCAGGAAGATATAGGTTCAAATATTGTTTCTGATACTTGGTTACATGATTACAAAAAATTGAACCTCCCAGGATCATAGACAATTCTCTAAGACGTGAGTGCATCCCCCTCCCCCCACTTTCTTTGAATCTCCAGTGCCTCATACATTGTGCTTGGCACATAACAGGTATTTAATAAATGTTCACTGACTGACCAACTAGATTCCTGACATATTAACATCATGCACTCAATTTATACATTATTTCAGGGCTCCATCTACACACCTTCGGCAAATGTTCAGAAATAAGAAGAAAAATGTGTGAATGGTATCAAAATAGCCTGTCATCAGTCATAAGCTAATTTGATTCTTGGTAAGCTCATTAATCTTTTATATAATATTTTCACTTATGAAAAATTTCTTTAAGAAAACAGTTTCAGAAAATTAGTGAATAGAATGGAATTAGAAAGATGTGCATTTGAATTCTACCTCAGACACTATTATGTGCAATGAGCAAGTCATTGAACCTCTGACACTCGTTTCCTCCTTTGTAAAATAGGAATAATAACAGCATTTTCTTCACAGGGCTGTTAAATTGATAAAATTTTTTAAATGAATGTAAAGTGTTTGGAAATCCTGAAAGCATTGCAAGCCAGTGGCAAAGAAGTAACTTGAAGTCAATCTGCTAAAAAGTGAAGCTGAATTTCTTCTTCAAGGATGGGAGGAGTGTGGGGGATAATCTACTGATTACCATAGGACTAACTGCAACAGTTCCTTCTTATAATACAGCAAGTTTTCTAAGTTTCTCAAAGAAATATATTTTCATTATACATTGTAATATTTCTGAAAATTACAAAAGCAAATGTTATACCCATTTTTATACACCAGAAAATAAGGGCATAGTAACTTGTTTAAAGTAATAAAAAAGTTCAGAACTTGAACTTAGTCTGTTTATATCTTCCCAGGAAAAAGTGTTTGCTTTTTTAAACTAGACTGTGCAAATCATTGACATACTTAAAATCTATCTTGAGTAAGATGCAAGAAGTTCAAATTTAAAAGGATACATATTTTTATTTTTTGAATGATCTTTGAGTCAAAGATAATTTCAAACCTTTTGTGCTTCTTTAATTAGTTGATCACAATAATCAAACCACGAGAGAAAGGAAATCAAGGCTCGTTTTCCTGGAAAAGCTGATGCATCTTCTTTGTGACTATATGAATCCAAACTGTAATATGCAGAAAAGTACTTAGTATATAAGATATCAAAAAAAAAAAATTATAGCTTTCAAGATGCACACATTTCATTCTGTCATTTAGGTTCATCATTTTTCTTAAGACAATGAGAAGGAAAGACTAATTTCAAAACACAGAGTGTTTACACAAAGCAATGAAAGAAAAACAAAGATGGATTAGAAAAACAGAAATTATTTCTTTTTCTTTTTTTTTTTAGTGCACAGAAACAGAAACACTAAAAAATAAGTGGAATTTAAGGAGAAAAGAAAACATGCCCGATTTCCTCCTCTCAATTTCCCCACAATCTCTGGAAACTTAACAATAAAAAGTAGGTTGCTTAGTTGTTGGTATGAAAGAGAAGTGAAGGAAGGTAAGAAAATCTGCAAATAAATGATAAAATGGCCAAGTCTTCTTTCCCTTTTCTGCTGTGCAAAATGGCAAAAGGATTGCTAATTGTTGGACAACTAAACAAGAAATTTCTTCTTCAAATTAAGAGACTAAAATAGTACCCTAATTTTGGTTTTTAAAAAGTGATGGAAGGGCAGAATTCAAAGATAGATATCCCAAGAATGCAAGCAACTACCTATTGCTAGGTAACTTGATTCCTGAGGAAGGGAGCTAGAATTATCTATAAAGATTACGCAGCTTAAACAAAGAAAAAAAAATGGTGGAAATATATAACTGTACTCTCAAATACCTATTACATTACAATTCATTCAAAATTGAGTACTCCTACAAACATGAAACAGAACAGTGAAATGTAAACATCTCTACACAAGAAATGCCATACAATTTTCAAAAATAAAGGTCATTGTAAAAAAACAGAAATTTATGATTCAAAATGTTTTTCTTCATGGAGAAATACACATGAAATTTCTTACCCCCAGTTAATTGCTTCCACTGTTTCAATATCTAAGGGATCCACTGACTGAGGTAAGGCCTTATAGAGGGAAGCAAGTCTATCTGTCAGTAGTTCACATAAACAAGTGCTCTGAGTAAGGCATTTGGCAGCTGCAGGTTCTGGCAAACTTACTAACAACATCAGACCCTCACATGCTTTCACAGCTATTCGACCATCCTATTAAGAAAAAAAAAAAAAAAAAATACAGCCTTTCAAAATCTGTAGTTTTAGGAGAAAAAAAAAAACCTTTAAAATATATGAATATGTTTTCTTCTAAACTAAGGATAGATACTTAAGATCTAAAAGCTTTATTTCAAACTTTTACTACCATAATTGTGCAAAAGGAAAATGACAAGATTTATAAATGATAAGTGAACTTACTGGGCTTCTAGTAAGATTTAGCAAAGAATTTACTAAATTGTAATCCTGATGTGGACGAACAGCAGAAGCTTCAGGCAATGAAGTGACATTCAGTTGATCCAATCTTGTGGACAGATCATCTGGCTGATGAGGAAGATCATCTTCTATTTCTGTTGCCTCTATTCCAATACTACTAGAGAAGTCCTCAGACTGACAGGCCTGCTTTGTATCTGTTGTTAAAGAATCTTGTCCTTTTAATGTATCCTCTGTAGCTAAATCTGATTCTCCTTTGGAAGCCAATGATTTTAACTTGTTCTGAAAAGAATCACAACATTCTCAAAGTCACACCACACAATCCTAAAAACTACAAAGTCTAGAGGAAAATGTGAATTTTCTATAATTAGGTACTTCAGCAATCAATAAGGTATTATCTCCAGAAAAAAAAATACTGCAGCTTAACATAGTACTATGTTAATCAAGTAGATTTAATATATATCTTAACTATTTTATGATAGTCTTAATACTAGTTGCAAAATCTTTCTGGAAGAGACTAGTGACCACTAGATGGGTATTATTTGTTTTAATTTTCTTTATAGATACTGTAATATTAGGTATAACAGAAGAGAAAAATTTTGACCTAAAGTTAAAATAATCAAGTCATCATGAAAGCAATGATTTCAATGGGATCATGAGAATAAAATGATAGGAAATGTAAAATTTTAAAGAACTAATTCATATTCAAGACTTTTTCATAAATCTAGGTTCTTTTAATATAAACACCTCAACATATACTCTTAGATCTTTGAAGATAAGATTCCAAACTTTCTTCTATGATAATTTGTTTTCCTGAAACAAAAAGAAACTTAAAAGGATCAATTTGAAAGCAAAAGGTTTTGGTTGGAGCACATAAACAGATGAGCAAATACTATAACACAAACATAAATTAGAACCTATCATAATCTCTCTTAAAATTAGCAAGTGAATTTTTCCCTTTCACCAAACTAAAAATCACAATACTAACAACTTTTTATTAGTTAGAAAAAGGATTACAATTAATTATCTTGAGAAATAAAACTGAGACCACATTAAGCAGAGGAGAACAACTACAAATAGTTACTACACAGAAATAAATGAAGAAGTGTTTATTAAGCATCTACTATGTGCCAGGCAATTTCTATGTTAGTACAAAGACTAAAATAATAACCATTTGAAAGAAAATAGAAAATGTCCTATTTGTACAAAAATATTTGTAGTGGCTTTTTTTTTTTTTTTGTAGTTCCAAAGAATTGGATATTGAGGGGATACCCATAAAATGGGGAATGACTGAGCACATTGTGGTACATGATTGGGATGGAATACTATTACTGTGCTATAAAAGACACAATGAGCTTTCATGAAAAGCTTTCATACTTTCAGAAAAACCTGGGAAGACTTATATGAATTCATTCAAAGTTAAGTGAGCAGAACCAGGAGAACAAGATTGTAAGGAGCAAGATTGAAAGAGTGATCGATTACGAACTTCTCAGCTAATCTGAGCAAGACAATTCCATGAGGATCCATGATGAAAAATGCTATCTACTCCAGAGAAAAAACTAATGAACCCTTAATGCAGACTGAAACAATTTTTCTTGCTTTTATTTTTGTCTCTATTTTCTTTGAATCATCACATTGTTGAAAAGAGCCAAGGTCATCATGGTTGATTATCATATAATCTTGTAGTTCCCATGTACAATGTTCTCCTGGTTCTGCTCATTTCACTCAGCAGTAGTTCATGTAGATCTTTCTAGGCTTTTCTGAAACCAGCCTGCTCATCATTTCTTATAGTACAATAACATTTCATTCCTTTCATAAACCATAACTTTTTCAGCCATTCACCAACTGATGGCATCCACTCAATTTCTACTTCCTTGCCTCCACAAAAAGAGCTGCTACAAACATTTTTGCACACGTGAGTCCTTTTCTGTATTTTATGATCTCTTTGGGATACAGGCCCAGTACTGAGACTGCTGAATCAAAAGATATGCACGGGACTCAAAATTTTTTAAATGATTGTTAAACTTTTTAACTGGGCAAATAAAAGAAACAGACATTTTTTAAAAAAAGAATTAACTAAATAAATGTCATAACCAAAAAGCAGAGGAGGGAGGAAGCTAGATCTCATATTTCAAGAAATCTCAAAAGAAAACTGCCTATATTTCACAGATCCAGTGGGCAAAGTAAAATAAAAAAGAATCCACTGGTCATCTTGTGGCCAGAAATTCTCAAATGAAAATTCTCAGGAACATCAGTCAAAATCCAAAAGCCAAAAAAATTACTACAAGTGGTCTAAAATAATTAATTCAAATAACGGGAAACCATAGTTAGGATTACACATGATTTAGCAGCTACCACAATAAAGGGATCAAGAACTTGGAATATAATATTCTAATGGATAAAACTATAACATTATAGCCAAGAATAACTTATACAGCAAAACTGAGTATAATCATATAGAGGGAAAAAAATATGAATCTTTAATTAACTAGAAGACTTGTAAGGAATCCTGATGAAAGACCAGAGCTCTAGAGCAACTTTGAAATTCAAAAGAATGAAGAGAAATATAAAAAGGTAAATATGAATGAACAACAATATGCAAGGGCATAAACTGTTTATATTCTAATATAGGGAAGTGTGATATATGCATACCTGCTGATCCCTAAAATCATCAGGAATGGTAAAGGAAATCTGAATAGACATAGCCTAGGAATAGTTCTATTATGTTTTGATGATCTTAAAAGACGAATGAAGGGAGAATTAAGAGGGGAAGCAGAATATACTGGGACTGGATGGAGATAAAGGGAAAGAAAGAAATTATATTGCATAGTCAAGGTGCACAAGTAGAAGTTTATACAAATAAAGAGGGGGTAGACAGAACAGCTGACGCTTCAAATACCTATACACACATACACACACAGTTGTTCACAAAAATATTTCACTCAACTAGGAAATAGAAGGAAAAGAGCAAAAATTTATTAGTAGAAAGGTAACTTAGTAACAAGGCTTCTTAAACTTTTTCTACTCATAGCCCCTTTTTGCCCAAGAAATTTTTATGTGAACTTGAGTAAATAAGCACAAAAATCAGGCATACAGATCAAACATTTACTATAATAAATCATAATTTCCTAATTCCCACATTCAGTTATGGGATCCCATATGGGATCACGAACCATAATTTAAGAAGTTGGAACTTAAAGGAGAAATAGTCCTAAGTGAAACCAACTCCAAGGATATACAAATATATTTGTAGTTCTTTGAGGTGGTAAATAATGGGAATTTGAGAGGGTGCCTACATATTGGGGGAAGGATAATTTATGGTATATAAATGCCATGCAATACTATTGTGTTGTAAAAAGTGATGAAGCATTCAGAGAAATCTGGGAAAACTTATATGAAATGATGCAGAGTGAAGTGAATAGAATTAGAACAATTTATATAATGATGACAACATCATAAAGGAAAACAGTTTTGAAAGAATTAGGCACTCTTATCAGCACCATAATCAACTACAATTACAGAGGACTAATGATGAAACATGATATCTCTCTACAGCGAAGTACATAAAGACTCAGATCAGAGTACAAAATGAGACAAATTTGTTTTTATTGACTCTAACTTTTTAAGTTGCTTTGTTCTTTTTTTTCTCAAATGAAAAGGGAGAAGATTGGAATGGGATTGTGAGAAAGCAAAATTTTTTTTCACTGAAATAAAAATTTTTAAAGACAATTTTAAAATATTTAGAATTTATGTTGTGAAATTCTTTTCAATTTCTATTTACATCACAATATTTCGTAAACTTCACCTAGCCCTGGTAGCAAAAGTTTATTAGTAAAAGAATAAAATACAACAAAAGCTCATTAATTAAGATTCAACTAATTAAAATGTATAAGAATCCAAGCATGCTAGGCTGAAATTTGCCTCTTAACTATGAATGAAATAAGGTTTGCTAAACTAAGGAGTTGATATTTCAGGCAAAGTATCTAAAATGTCATGAACAAATTATTTTCAGCACCTGGGAAGCACTGTTTACAACTAATATACTAATTAATAATCATTATTCTCTTAGATTTAGTAAATTAAATAAAGACCTAAAGTAGGCAACATTGTTAGTTATGATCAGTAATTTTAAGTTTGAAAAATCCATGTTACGTTTGAAAAATTTCAATAGCTGACAGAGAGAATAATTGCTCATATATTTACAACCTTTAAGATTTATCATGTTTTTTCCTTCACAATCATATTGTGATGTAGCTAATACAAATATTATGCTCATTGAGACTGAGAAAACGACTTGCTCAAGGTCACAACCCTTGCAGGCACTAGGTCAGAGGTTCTTAAATTGGAGTCCATGGAGATGGAATCTATGAACAGATTTGGTGGTCCATTTAACTTGGAAGGAAAAAAAAATTTATTTCTATTTTCACTAACATCTAATTTATCATTTCCTTCTATTATAAATGTAGGCAACAAAAATTATTCAGAGAAGGGTCTATAGGTTTCATTAGAATGCAAAAGATATTCACCACACACACGAAAGTTAAAGAAATATGAAACATAGCTAATATTGCTAACCATTATATACAAAAAAATGTGACTTCAGTGCTAGGAAACCCGCTTATATTTGAAACTAACACTGCTCATTATGAAGCAAATCAGTAAATGTACTTTTCCCACTCAAAAATTTTTTAAATGTTGGTTTTAATAAAATACATTTTAAAAAACTATGAAGATACAAAAAGAAAACCAACATAATTAGTAAAAATAATGTAAAACTGGTATTCTTACCTAATTCACTACATGAGAAGAAACTTACCAATTCTTTATATCTGGCATAAAATTTAGCTATCTACAGTTACCTCTATCTCGTATCAGATTTATTAAACAATAATGACAGCAAACCTGCCTGGAGAATTTAGTCTCCCCCACCCCTCTTTTCTTGTCCTCCTTCAGCTATCAGCTTGAAACTATTTCACAATGAAAATTCCATTAATGCAATTCATGTGCATTCTTTTAGCATCATTAGATTTGGGAGTTTTTTGTTTTTGTTTTTTAAAGCTGAGGCAGTTGGGGTTAAGTGACTTGCCCGGGATCACATAGCTAGGAAGTGTTAAGTATCTGAGACCAGATTTGAATTCAGGTCCTCCTGACTTCAGGGCTGGTGCTCTGTTCACTGTGCCACCTAGCTGCCCCAGTAAATTTGGAATAAAATAACAAGTGCTAAATAAAAAGTTGTCTTAGGAAATGATAAAAATAAGCTTTTAAATTTCCCAAAGCAAAGTTCTTATAAAATTATAACTGAAGTCAGTAACAAATATCTTTAGTTCTTAAAATAAAAGCATAGTTCTACATACCTCAAGAAAAAAATTGACCAAGTAGGGATCTTGTTTCAATTTTGCACACACTATACAGAGAAACTGAATTTCTTCATTTTCAGTTGGAGTTGCAAGTACTTCACCACAAAGTCTAATTAATTTCTGTTTAAAAAAAAAAAAGAAATACTTTTTTATAATTCATATAAAGGTAAGGATTATTTTAAAGCTTCAAATCTGTAGAAGACATATCACATGTTATGGAGATGGGAAAAACATTCTCATTTTCTAATCTATTTCTTAATATCTTCAATATTTCAAATAAAAAATTGATAATTACATCATTGAACTTTAGAATACTATCTTATACATAGCTGGTCCTCAAATATTTGATTAGATCTAAACATTTCCTTTTTAAAATGTTTCCTTTAGAAAAAGTTAAAATAATTTCTTTATCAAACCAAATAAAAGAAATATTTTTATGTTAAAGGAGAAAAGATACCTGCACTGGTCTGTGTACATTAATATGTGGAAGTAATGGCTGTCGGATTCTTCCTAAAAGTTTGGTATAGAAAGCCAGTACCTGTTGTTTCATGCCTGGAGGACACTAGGAACACACACAGGAAAAAGAGAAATGAATAATATTAGAAAATATATTTAACCCCAAAGTGAAGAAATGGGAAAATTTTTTTTATTAATTTATTACCCTCTCAAATATCATAAAATCATAGATAATTAAAATATAAGAATGAAAATACCAAGTATCAATTTAAATTCTGGAAAGAAAATTTTGCATCAGACTACATAGTGTGTAAAGTTAAAAACTTATAAATATGTAAAGTTATGTTGACAAGACAATCTTGAGATCTAAATTTCGTATTAGCAAAAACAACTATGTAGTTTCTAAATGTTAGTATCATGTAGTTTCAACTAAAGAGGTTACTATTTGATAATGGCTGGAAACTTCCTACTATGCAAACAGTTATCAAATGGAATTCTATGGCACAAATTATATCTTAATGGACAACTATACTTGATTTAATTATTTGTAAAATACTATGTAATGCATAGTACACAGGAAAACTGAGGACTGACAGTAAAATTAAATGGGTAAGGAATTAACAATGAACTTATATTATTTAGGTCTCCCATAATCAATACCAATTATACTGCCTTTTTTTTTTTCTTTTCCTTATAAAGATATTTTATTTTCATATAATTAGAATTTCATTATATTGCCTTTTAGTGAACAATTTTTAAGCATCAAAAATATCAGGAAAGAATATGAATCATAATTTTGGTTACAAAAGTATTTGTTCAGTGACTCACTCATTTCATGGTATAATACGTGTATGTGTAATAATTAGAAACAAATATACTGGAGTGCAATACTTATTATTTTGCTCCAGAATCATTATCTTTATCTAATATTTTAATGAAAAAAAAAAAAGTGAAAAGTGAGTTGCAGAACATTTGGTATACTAGGAAGAAATAAAAATTGAATAACTGAAAAATGAGTAAGACAATATAAGGTATTTAGTACTGTCTACATGTGTGTGTATAAGATATCACTAATAATTTTATGAGGCGTAGGAAGATGTGTTCAAAGAAAATTTGACTTCTATATATCTGCTTGTCTGAATATCATATATAGACATAATCAGGTTATAAAATTTTATGTTGCTAAAAGAGAATAGTAAGAGAATGGAACCAAAGCCATTATTCGAAAGCTAGATTATCCTAAGTGGTGTAAGTGAATCAACCAGTACAAAAGTACATGAACCAATATATATAGTCAGACCCCAGACCATGTTTCCCATCCCATCGTACTATCTACCCTGTCCATATCTTCAGTTTGCTGATGGCTCCCTAAAGACCACACGACTTCCTGAGATCATGCACTGAAAGATTTAACCCCCAGCACTGTGAAAGTTCCATTCTGAGGCTCAGTTTATCCTTTCTGTATATCACATGACCCCCTATAATTAGCTCATCCCAAATCATGCTTCCCATCCTGTTATTTATTCATCTTCTGACACTCAATGTGTCCCATCTACCCAATTATATTAGAATATTAAATATATCTAGTGTCTTATTTATTATTCAGAAGTTTTTAAATAAATGATTTCTGTTCACTAAGGAATTCATATAGTCTAACAAATAAATGACTTAATCTTATCAAGTTTGACCCTCCAGTCACTCCATACTGTTTTTAAAGTACTCATAAAATTTCATAAAATTAATCAGAACAGAATGTATCAAGAACTTACATCAGCTTTCCCTAACGTGTACAGTGTTTCCAAGATCTTATGATGAAGTAAATATTCCATACAAGGGCCCGTCTCTCCAGAGTCTAGTTCATTTTCTTCTTGTATCAAGATATCTAGCATCTGTTCCAGATGAGATGGAATGTTTGTATCTGTCACTGGAGCTTTATCATCTAAAGAGTAAAAATAGGATCCATCAAACTTCATCATACTTTGTCTCCTCATTAAAAATACGTTGCCACAGTCCTGTTCAAAAAACCTGTTTAATATTCTGGATTAAATTTTGTTCATCCAAAATAACCAACAACGTACCTCTTTTGTACTTATCCTAATTTGTATAACATTTCTCTGTACCTGCTTTATCTCCCCCTAATTATAAGGCCCAAAAGGCCATGCAGATCTTTTTTGTATGTATCTCCACTAGTACAAAATCCCATAATAGGTGCTTAATAAATTGTTCTTGAATTAAATAGAATTGCAGTATATTTTACACAAGAGAACATGATTGTAGAAGGAAATGTCAATCCAACACTTCTTAAAATAAAATATTTAATTAAACCATAGTTTGAAAAACCTCACTTTTAAAGATGAATTGTGAAGAAAACTAGCTGATAGAGTAACCTTGAGATCCAGATTGGGGAGAAGAGGAAGAGATGAAAGTAAGCACTATTGGGTTCTGTTCTTGATTCTATCATTGATTATCATGTGCTATTGGGAAAGTCAGTTCAACCTACCTGATCATCGTGTGTGTGTGTGTGTGTGTGTGTGTGTGTGTGTTTTAAATAAATGAGGAAACAAAAAAACCCTGTTTAAAAAAAACTCTAATCAAAAGATGTTAGTAACTTTTTTTCAAAGTTGGTATTTAGGACTACTAAACAATACAGATTTTCTCCCAGTATTTTCTCATTTTTATATTCATGTTATTAAATTGATCAAAAAAGTGTTTTCCCTTTTAAATGCAACCTATTTTTATAATGGCAGATTAGAAAATGAGCTAGCCCCAGAATTTAATAAGAAGAAGAAACTGGCCTAGATGACATTTGGGAAATTGTGTAACATTTCAATGATCTTAAGCTTTTAAGACCAATATTCTCTCAATAATGTTATTTGGCTGAAAATTACAAAATGCTAAACATCCCCATTATGGTAAAGGGATGGCAAGTGCATTGCGAGAGGTGCTAGATTTGCAGTAAATATACATAATTTCAAAACAGGGATCTTTTAATTACTACTTGTAGACTCATTTTCAAAAATATTTATAGTAGCTCTTTTTGCAACATAACTAGAACTAAGGGGTTACCTATTAATTGGCAAATAATTAATGTAATAAAATACTATTATACTTTATAGTATGACAAAAGATGGCTTCAGAGAAACCTGCAAAGCTTATAATGAATAAATGCAAAATAAGTAGAATAACTGAAAAAATTTATACAGTAATAACAATATTATAAAAACAAACAACTTTGAAAAACTCAAAAATGATGATCAACACAATAACTAACCAAGATTCCAGCGGTTCAATGATAAAGTATGCTACCCTTCTCCTGACTGAGAGATAATAGACTCACCATGAAAATGAGACATATTTTTGGTCATGGCTGATAATAGGAATTTGTTTTGTTTGACTAGCTCCTATACGGGTCTTGTTTTTCCTTATTTCATTTATTGGAGGGAAGGAGATAGAAGAGAAAGAATTTTCCATTGGAAAAAAATCTATTTAAAAAATTTATATTTTTTATTTGACTATAGGTAAGTTGTTGTTTTCTTTTGTTTTGTTTTTACCTTTAGAGGTCTAAAATGGAAGGAATTCATAGGATCCTAGAATTAAAAGCTGGTAGAGACCTGACCTTAAGAAATCGTCTAATTTAACCCCTTCATTTCAAAAATGAGGAAATTGAGGCCAAAATAACTTACCCATGATCACACAGATATATACAGAATAGAAATATATAATCCCAGTCCTGTGACCACAAACCAGTACTATTCCCACTAACTATACTGCTTCTAATACTCCAGAGCTGGAGGTCATTGAGTCTAATGATCTTTTTTAATAAAAAGAAACAGAAGCCCAGAAAGATTAAATAAACAATCCAAGTTCAAATCAATTACTAAACAGAAGAATTTTCTGGTACTCAAGAGTAGGTTCTTTGATTCCAAATTTAGCACTCTTCCTTGTATTAACACTTGTTAAGCCCCTTTCTAATTCTAAAGCTATGATTCTATGATCCTCAAAATTGTGGGGGATCCAAAGTATTATGAAGGTATGAAACAGGCTGCATGAAATATATTATTAGCATTAACTTACCCCCCCCCAAATATGAAAAAGATGTCATTGAGGAGATGTTTGAAGGCAAAAGATGGATCTACTATATAATAGCAAACAGTGTTGCACTACTCTAAATATAAACTTAGAAGACACAGAGGAAAGCTTTCATCTCACTGGGTATCTTTCCTCCCTTCTCCCGAAAGACTAATGGAAGTACATGGATAACAATCTCAGAGAATAACAAGTCAAGAATAAGTTTCAATCTAAATTGTTAAAGGAGTGCCAAGACAGATCAAATAATGGATCATGAACGTTTTACAGAATTTTTTAAAAACCCATGTTACTATGACAATACATTTTTTTTTTAATCTATCCAAGCTTTAAAGAATGTCTGAATATAAAAGATAACAAGACACTGAATTCTTGGTTAACTCTTCTGTGAGTCTAACGTTCGAAATTTAATATGAACTGTCCTACATTGCTATAATTTGATTTGACAAGTAATCATATCTATACATAATTGTGCTAGATACAAAGGATACAAACTTAAAAATCAACAGTCCCTTACCTTAAGAAACTCATTCTAGTAGGTATATATATACATGATGTACTGATTTGTATAAAATATGAGATTATTGTTTAATTCTTTTTATTTGCATCATTAGTTCTTGGCACAGTACCTGACATATAGTATAGGTGAGTATTTGTCGATACATTAAGCAGTGCACAAATGTGTTTATATATCATATATAACACATATATTTAACTGCATTTATTAAGCTCCTATTTGAATCAGGGATTTATGGGAATATGAAAGGAAATAGAAGGTTAGTCTTTGTCCTTGTTCAGCTTATAAGTAGTGGTATTATGTGAATGATAAAATATTTTTAAAAACCTTGGCTTAAAAATTACTCACAAATTTTTTATTAGACAATAATGACAGTTCAAAATGGATCATGGGCTATATATCATTAAGAAAATAATTTACTACTAGAAAATTCTAATATTGAAAAACAAATGAAAAGAAATTAACTTAAATTGTAAATGTGTTTTCTTTATGGTGGGGGGGAGAGGTCAGTTAAGGGCTGAGAACAGTCATCAGGAAAGGTAGTACCCCGCAATAAAGTTTTCTGCAAATTTCTATTCAAATTGAACAGAAGGGGGGGGGGGGGGAGTAAAAATTAGATCTGACACTTAAAGGAAACATTTTCAATGACAGAGAATTAAGAATGAAAGATTAAATTGACAATTTGCCTTTACTATCTTAAGACACTTTCTAAAATGTGAATCAAAGCAGAATAGGTTGTTTGTTTGTTTGATTTCCTCTGGGGGAAACTAATGTAATGAAAAAAAAAAATGCATTTCATAAATCTAGTTTTTCATGTACAATTTCTGTATCTAATTTTAAAAATTACCTGAAGTCTCTATGTAGTAATGGGTAATTGCCTTCCAGTGATAAACAAAATCTTCTTGTAGAGGAAGAGAAGGTGCAAGCTACAAAGAAAGAAAAAGAAATACCTCACAATTTAGAAAATAGCCTTTAATTTTCAATAAATGAAAAAAAGAATTCTGGTCTATTTATGTATAATAGCATATAAAATGCCCACTTTTAAATGTCTTTTGCTTTGGGTCAGGTACTAAAGTGAAATATAAAAACCTCAAAGCCAAGATAGATATAGAATTTATAAGAAGAAAAAAATATAAATTATCAATATAAGGATTACAATTTAGTCTTATCTTTTCTTGGTATGATTTTTAAGAAATTGTTTTTTATTAATCTACTCAAAAGCATATGCCATGTTTTGAAAAGTTAACCCATCCTTATTTCGCCATTATTTATTTTTAAACTGAAACTCATATCAACATTTAATATCAGTAGAATGAAATTATATCAAGGGAACTTTCTACTTTGGACTTTAAAATGTAAAACTACCATTTCCACATCAGCAGAAAAGAATATATAAAACCAATTAAGTAATCAGTCTATAGGCAACACTTTCAGAGATATTAGAGAGAAAACCTTTTCCATTTTATGTTGTATTAGACATAAAATGAACATCATCTATTTTAGCAAACTTTCATTTTAGAAGTAAACCTTGTCAAAATTTGTACTTCAAAAGAACATTTTCCATTTTTACTTTGAAATTCATTTCAGGGCATTTTAAGGATCAAAATTGTGTTTTTTTCATGCTTTATACATGCCATTTATAGATTTTTGCTGTAGATTTCTAGTAATACAGAGAGAAAAAACAAACCAGTTTGATCTCAAGAACAAGTGATCCAAGTACTTTCACAATAGTTTTATTACATTTTTACAGTATGCTATATTTTATAATGCTGGGAAATAATTTATCATATTTTTATTGTTATTATAGCTTTTTATTTACAAAACATATGCATGGGTAATTTTTCAACAATGATCCTTGCAAAACCTTCTATTCCCACTTTTCCCTTCCTTCCCCCCACCTCCTCCCCTAGATAGCAGATAGTCTAATATATTTTATAATTTATCACATTTTACAAATACTTTTATTATTTTATTAAAGGGAGAGAGTCTGCCAGACCTCACTCAAAATAATGGACTGCACAGCTAGAAATTTAAGACAGATAATGTTAATACTATGTCATTCTGAACACAACACCCAAAATTTCATACTACTTCCATTCTTACTTTTAGGGAAGGAAATAAGTATTCAAATCGCCAGAAAACTAGAAACTAAAAATATCAATGTCTAACCAAACAGGATGTAAATATCCAAATAGTCCCATGTTTCCCATGCTTAACATGTTAAGCATCTTTTCTTCTTTTATTTGGTTGTTCATATACATATCATAAATATACACATTTATATCTATTGGAGTGTGTATGTGTGTGTGTGTGCTGGTATTTATAAAATATTTAAAATCCTCAACTTCTATTACCTCTAGTCATGCCTGTTCTTTTTTTTCCTATTCTTACTACCTCTTCTAACATTAATGATTTAAAAGAAAATAAATCTATTCTATAAGATGCAGATTCCTACAAAATCTTTTAAATAATTAAAAGTCTATTAAAGAAAAAAAAATATAAACATGCACTTAAGAATCATGAATAAATTTAAGGAAGATTGAGGATATGAGGAACATTAGTGAGAGACAAACCATTCTAAAATCTTGTTTTAGGCTCTGATAACTATTTTAAAAATATTTTCCCTTCAAGATATGCATATTTCCCTAAATAATTTCAGTTTCATCAGAAATATCAGTTGTGAGACAAACCTAAGAAATTTAATAAGCTATTTCAGAAGAATATCCTGAATCTTAAAGATTCAGTGCTTTTATTTCATTTTTAATTCTTCAGAGCAAATTTTAAACAGATTTAGAAAGAATGACTGATGAATCAAAGAAGGCAGCATTGTCCCAGATGAATTTACCAATCAATAGAACTCAATCTTTTCCACAAGCTAAACACCTAAGAAATGCAAAGAGTTCAAAAACTGGGCTTCTACTATAAGTCTAATCAACAAAGATTGTGTGTTTCCTTGTAAATACCTTTCCTAAGAATATTTGAAACAAGCAACTTATTTTAAATAGAAGGTTAAATAGGTCCAAGTAATAGCTTAAGTTTTCAATATTTCAAATAAAGAGTTAGGTAAGATGACTCCCTAGTAAATCTACCTATTTCATTACTAATCCCCCTTGGACTAAGCATAGTACATTTTGTTTTGCAACTCAACTACACTGATCATATATCATAGTTATCTGTGAGATGTTCAATGTGATCTCCTCCCCCTTAGAACTGTCTGTTTGAATGTAAGAGTAATAAGTTAGAAACTTGGGCTCAATCAATGCATAGAAACTTTTATTCTTCTACTAAAAAATAATGAAATGTGATTTGAGATTTAGAGTTCTACTTTATACTATACAAAATCAACTGCCAAACATCGAAGCTAGGGGTGGGGAATCTTTTATAACCTTTCCTTCAAAAAAAAAAAAAAATTGAGTTTCCTTCAGAGTGGTAAACACATTCTTGACTTTGATAACAAGCATATGTTTAATACCAAAGTGAACAATACATACACAATACATGTATATGTGTATATATATGTAATTTATATAAGCAATGGTGGTATTATATTTTCCATTAGAGGATCTATCCTGACCAAATAGTTCTCAAAAAAAAAAAAAAATCTTTCCTACTTTTCCTTATGATCATTTTCTTTTCCCTAGACTCTTAATGTTCCTCCCCTCTCTTAAAATACTATCAATCTTCCAAGGTTTAGGTCAAGTCTACTGTCTTCAATCAATGTTCTAATACTTATTGTCTGCAGCACTCATAACACTTGATCATTTACTTCCTTATATGATACCTGAATTGCATTTATATGTCATTTCCCCAAGATAACCAAAACCTTAAAGACAAGGGCTATGGATTATACCATTGTTTAGCCTCCACAGCACAATGTTTAATAAACATTTTATAAAATGGTTCTGGAATTGAGTTATAAACACATATAAAACAGAACTACTCTATTATGAATTTGACTTTTTAAAATCCTTGTTGTTGACGTTCAGTAGTTTAAGTTGTATACAACTTTCATGTCCTCATTTAGCATTTTGTTGGCAAAAACACTAGAGTGGTTTGCCATTTCCTTCTCCAATTTATTTTTTAGATGTGGAAATTGAAGCAAATAGGGTCAAGTGACTTGCTCAGTCACCCAGCTTGTTAAGTATTTGAGGCGGGATTTGAATTCTGATCTGGAAGACTCCAGACTCGAGGTGCCATACGCTATCTTACTTTGCCACATATCTGCTCCACTAAATCCTAAACTAATATTTTTCATCTCAAAAATCCCTTCTTATCTAACAGGATGGAAATAAGACTTTATACAAAAATTGAAGGCAAACATGATCATCCCTCTTCATAATGTCTTAGAAATATTACCTTATGGGAAAACATACTCCTTAAAACTGAAATTAAATTAGCAAGGAATTTAAGTCAAAGTAGGGCAATTTATCTCCCCTTTAATTTCTTTAAATGACACATACCGCAAATCATCTAAAAATACTTCTCAGATGTGTATCATGCAACCCTGATCTATTTACTGACAATAGAGTCCATTTGTATAACAGAGATGAGTTTTAAAGGTTCACATTAGCTAGTTAAAACAGAAGATGGCTGGCTGGAATTCTGTTAAAATAATTTTTCTTGGTCATTGGATTAGTTTCCTCCCCTCCCACCCCCCAAAAAAACATGAATTTCTCACCTAAATCCAAAATAGAATACCTCATTGCAAATTTTAAAATAATGGTCTTTGCAAATATCTTAGTTGAAATTAAGATAAAATTAAATAAGAAACTTATTAAAGAAGCAAAATTTCCACTTTGAACTCGTTTTAATGTATGTTCACAAACTGCTTGGCAACCATAATGATTTAGCAAACAGGAAGAAAAAAAGTTGAAGAGAAGGAATAGAATGAAGAAACCTGGAAAGTAATAATGTCAAAATTATTTCAAAATTATTCAGCACAGGCACTGGAAGAAAAATAATTCCACTTTCCACTACTATATACATATAATCTTCACGAAACCCTTTTAATTATACACTGAGAAACAACACAAAAGCAATAGAATGAGCTAAGAATAAAGATTATTGTATGAAGAAAAAATATTTTAAGTGTTAAATTGGTAGAGTTTGGATAAAAAAAATGACTGGAAGAAATTTCTTTGAATACTTAAAGAAAAGACATACTAAAATAGAGAACACAATGAAGACTCAAATTAAGATATACTGACTGTGTAACCCTTAGCAAGTCACTTTACTTTCTCAGTGCTCTAGAGAAGAGCTTCTTAAAAATTGTGGGTCAAGACTCCATATGGGGTTGGGATTATGAATTATGTGGGGGTTGTGAAATTATGATTTATTATTGTAAATGTATGATCTGTATACCTATATACCTGGAGCTGCATAAAAAATTTCTTGTTAAAAAGGAATCACTAGTGGAAAAAGTTTAAGAAGTCCTGCTCTAGAGGATTCTGTAAGACTATGTAAGTTGCAGAGATGATGAAACAGTGGTAGTGGGAGTTTTCTCCTTTAGAATTCCCTGTATTAATAAAGTCACAGACCTGTCCCTATAGCCTATAAGATTAAAAATTATAAAAATGTAAAATTGTTTGGTTTATATAGAAGAAAATTTTAGCAAAATCTAGTTACCATAGGAAAGTAAACAGTGGAGACAACACTGGCTCAAAACATTAAATTAGTTCTACAAAATATTTAAATTCATAGAACCACATTAACTTCTAAGATCATACAGGAAAAAAAGGATGGTTGATTTCTATCAAACCAAAAAATTCAATATCATAGAGATAGTTTATGGATGCAAAAAACATTTTCAGTTAAAATGAATAATTTGAAACAATGACAGATCTCTTATTTCCATGACCTAGAATATCATAAAGTTTTTTTTTTTAAATCCTTGCTATTCTAAATTGGAGGAATTTTAAACAACCTAAGAGAGGTGAACACAGAAAATGAATAAATTATGCTATGATAATAATAAATTATATAACACTTGAGTTTTAAATTTTATCCTATCTTCTCCAGCTTAAATACTATTCTTAACTGTTGAAAATTTCATCCCTTCCTGATTTCATGTACAAGTTTTGTCACAATGATTCCAATACAGCTAAAATCAACACCTGTCAATTTAATTGTGCTATGATTTTTAAAATTTTGTTTTGTTAATGAGTCCAATAAAAGCATTATTACTATTCAAAACATTACATTGATAATGAAATATCCTGTCGTTTGATAAAATCAAGTATCGTGAACACTTTTTAAAAAATGAATACGGAACTAAACAATGAAGACAAGAACTATTTCAAGTTGGGGAATTAATTGAATATCATCAGTTTCAATAAAAACCCAATTGTTTTAAAAGAACAAATCCCTGCTCTATTTGCTCATTTATCTACTTTTCTTTCCCTCGCTATTTATTAGAGAGTATCTTTTTTTTTATATACACGTCTCAGAAAAATCTGAAAAGGTAAACATAATTGCTGGACAGAAGAAAAGATTCAGAAAAGGCAAAAGACAAAAAAAAAGGAAACAGATGGCATCACTGAAACCTCAGTATTGTTTAAATCCATACAACGTTTAAAAAAAACCCTCCCCCAAGGGGGGAGTCCCAGTTCAGAAAGGCAAAACTCAAGCAAGTGCACCTAAGAGCTGGAGGGGGGGAGGGGGAAGCAAAGAGCTTGAAGAAAGGGGTCTAGCTCCACTGGGCCCAGAAAGGTCGGGGTGCCCAGCTAGCAAACACCTCCTTTTTCCCTTCTAGAAAACCAAAACAAGCCCTGAGGGTTCGGTTCTTTGTTTGGGCTAAATCCAGAAGCCTTTTTCCAAGAGAAGGCTAACGGTCCAGGAAGCTGGGGGAAGGGGAGGGGAGGGAGGGCTGCCCAGGACCAGGTGTACGGAGGGCCACCTCCGGTTAGGAGGAGGTCTGGGGGCCCTCAGGCTACGCCGCACCCCTAGCTGTGCCGGACCCCGCAGGGCCGAGCTCGGGACCACGAGTCCGGGACCCCCTTTTCTTTCCCTCTCCCTTCCCCCACCATGACCGGGGACTGGCACCAGCTTCAGGGAGGCCGGGATGGACCTGGCCCCTCCGGGTGGTTCGCTTCGCCTCCAGGAGGCCTTCCCGGCCGAGCTCGCGACCCTCGCGGGTACCCGAGCCACTGCCCCGCATCCAGGGCTCGCCAGGTAGGCCTCGCGGGGATCCCCGGCCTGTCGTGCTGCCCGCGACCCCGCGGCCTTACCGCCTCCACGGCGTGCTGCAGAATGGACGTGAACTTGGAGAACATCCTGTCCCGGGACTGCAGCAGCTTCTCCCGGGACGACCTGGAGAGCTCTTCGATCCGCCGCCGCCGCCCCTGCTGCGGCTGCCGGGGCCGCTCCAGAGTGAAGGCCGGTGGGGCGCGGGGCGGGGCGAACCGAGCGAGCAACGGGGGAAGGGAGACGGAGGGGCGGCGGGAGACCCAGCGGGGATGCCGGGGAACGGCTGCGGGAGAAGGGGGGCTCGGGCTGCCTCCGGGGGACCCTTTGAGGCTCTGGCTGGGCAGACACCGTGGCACTGTGCTGACACCGCGCTCCTTCCGGCCGCCGCCGCCGCCGCTCCGCCCCGCGGGCCGCCCCGCCCCGCTTCTCCGGCCCGGGGAGGGCAGACGGGAAGGGGGAAGGGAGAGGGGAACCCGGGGGAGGGGGCTGGAGGAGGGCCTAGAACCGGGGAGAGCCCGGGCTTGGGAGGGGGGAAGAGAGGAGAAGGAATTGGGCTGACCCTAGATGCTTCCTGCCAACAAAGAAAGAAGGCATGAAAAAGGACCCACTCTGGGTTTGTCGAGACCCGATTCAACGGGAGGCGCCCGTAGATCTGGTGAATTAGCTATTTATTCGTTTATTTTTACTTTAGAAAAGGAAATTGGACCGAGGAGAAGACTTGGGACACTGAAAGACCACCCCGTAGGAATTGGCACGTGGTTTCCCCCTCCTCCTAAGAAGGCGGAGAAATCTTGTTGTTCCCATGTTACTCTCGGAGCTTGGAACATAGTAGATGTTTAACAAATGTTTGTGACTAACAAGAGTTTGTGATAAACGAGGGACTGTGTTAAACCCAGAAATACCAAGAAAAGCAAAAACATGATGCCTATCTTTAAAGAGCTACCATTCTAATGGAAGGAAGTTTGGAGACTACGTCGGAAAGAGGAGCTAAGTATGTGGAAGGTCGAGTTTTTATTCATTTATTTTTATTTTATTTATTTTTTTTTTAAGCCAGGCTAGTGAGAAGCTAGGGATCTGGGATTGTGTGAAGGGCCAAGGGTTCAGGTTAATATGTCAGTCAACAACCATTTATTAAGCACCAGGTTCAGTGATGATTTTGGGGATACAAAGAAGACTAAAAACTAAAACAAACGGGATCCTTGCCCTCGTATGTATTTGCCAGAATACATATACCAAGATATCAGATCAAGTATAATAATGTAAGGAGTTGAGGGACCTCAGCTTTTGAAAGGGTTTTAGAATATTGCTAGTTTAAGTCTTAGCCTTTAGGAAAAAACAGCACTCTGAGAATTAGGGGATTACTAAAAAAGAAGTAGGTCAACTTTGTTGACAAATATCAGAGCTGTGTTAATACAATCTAACAGGGTCTTGAGTATGAGGCATGTAATCAGTTAAATAGAATGGAATGCAGAAAATGGTTACTTTGTTTCTTAGTAAGGATATGAAAAGTTTAAATGTAGTGTGAAGGTCTAGGGAAGAAGCCCAGAAAACATTTGTCAGGGGGAGAGGCAGTAGATTGACTCCTGACTCAATAAAACTTGAATGTTTTTAAGAGAAGTATCAAGGACGATATTTGGAGAAGCCTTAAAATAGAAGTCTAAGGAATTTATCTGTTGAGCTGGCAAAAAGTTTTCACTTCATAGAGCTCTGGAAGTTTGTTGAACTCTTTTATTTATTGATATTTCAAATATTAAAACATTTTAAAACCTACATGAAGTTCATGTAGAATCATAGGAGAATCATAGGATTCTAAAATCATAAAATATACAGTGAAAGGGACCTTAAAATTGTCTATTTCAACCCTTTCATTTTACATATGAGAAAACTGAAACAAATAAGAGACTAGATGATACTATATGTAAGGTTATAACTAGTGAGTGCTGGGTGAAAATGTGAAACTATGATTGGAAAAAAAAAAGTAAACTCTGGAAGAAAAGGTCAGAAATGAAACTACAGGGTCTAATGTCAAGATTTGGGGGAATAGAAAAGGTTAATGGAACTATTTTCCTCTCCTGTTTTTTGTTCCCTCTATTCCTAATTGTGCACACTTACAGGCACATTTGTTTTTAGCTTTTTGTATCTCAAGTTAGTGAAGTGTGAAATTCAGGCTGTTTCTGTGTTATTGCTACAATTGACAGTACAGCTGTGTGACACACAACTTTTCATCTGGTTAATTGTGTCAGGCTCAACCAAGGCCTCCACTGCGGCCCCCCTTCCCTTTTTTAATCATACTACTTGGTTAGGTACAAGTACTAACTGTAATTAATTTCCTTCCCTAATTGTTATGCATTTATATGGCATTTTATATTTACAATGTGGCTTATAACCACTAATTGTATGGAGTGGTCTATTTAAAACAGACCTCATTTAAAGATGTTTGCATTCGACAATAGCTATCCTGATTGTCACTCTGAATACCAACAACACAATAAGATATATTTCTTTCGTCCATCTAATTTCTAGGTATGAAGACAGACAAATTGGAGTAAAATTGTAATTTAGGAGGTGGAAAAAATATTCTCTTTTTTTCCTAGAGACAATAATATACCAATACAAATTTTATATGTATTTTGCTTATATGTTATGATTTGAGGAACAGCAGAGAAGTTCTCTAAATCTTCAATATATTTGAAGGTTGTTGTTCAGAATTCTATAATTTGGATTTTGATTGAGGTATATTATCCTCAACAAAATTGCAAATTTTAATAAGGAGAAAACATTCATCAAGCTTTATGAGCCACGAGTTTTCCAGTTTTTTCTAAATATGTTTTCACAGAGAACAGAGGGAAAAAACTTGAGGGAAGTCTCCCTCGCTAGGTGAGAGAACCTTCAAAGGGATGGGGAAGACTAAGAGAACAGACTGTAAACTTTGTTTTCTTTTCCATTTTGTCTAAATCTCAACCTTTGTATTAGAAGGTCTCATTATCCACTATATCTCCTCTATCTGTACTCTGTTTTCTCTGACTGTAACCAATCCTAGAATGTTCTTTCTTTCTACTACTGGCTTCCTTCAAGTCCCAGCTAAAAATGTACCTTCTACAGGATTTTCCTAATCCTCCTAATTTTAGTGCCTTCCCTCTTTTGATTATCTCATATTTATTCTGTAGATAGCTTATTTGTACATAGTTGTTAGCATGTTGCCTCCAATATTAAACTGGGAGTTCTTCAGGTGTAGGGAGAGTCTCTTTTGCCTTTCTTTCTTTATATCCCAGGTGCTTAGCACAATGCTTGACAGGCAGAAGGTGCTAAATAAATGCTTACTGCCTGACCTTGAAATCTTCGGAAAAAGCCTGAAATTCAATTACTTGCTAATGAGTCCTTGCTTTATATTAATGTATTGCCTCTCTACATGTACTTTTAAAAAAATACCTATTTTGAGTTAGATCTCTTTTCATTGGCCTATTTAGTCAGTGACTCTTCCTTATTTTAGGCTTTCTTCATCTATATTTATCTTCCTATCCAGACCATTGTGGCAGTAGTCTGGTTGTTCTCCCTTTCTTTTCTTTTCTTTCTTTTGTTGTTGAGGCAATTGGGGTTAAATGACTTGCCCAGGGTCACAGCTAGGAAGTGTTATGTAACTGAGGTCAAATTTGAACTCAGGTCTTCCTGACTTCAGGGTCTGGTGCTCTATCCACTGCACCACCTAGCTGCCCTTCTCCCTCCTTTTTCAAGGAGTTTAATAATATCTTCTATATTATTATAGAAGGTTCAAAATAATATCTTCTATAACTTGGGAAATGCAATATATATTAATATCCTCACAAGCATATTTTAATGTCCCCCCCTGTCTTTCTTGTCATCCATGTCCTTAATTTTCATGACCCACATTTTCAATCTGTATCAGCTATACTTAGGAGCGATCATACCTTGATATCATCATTATTCATGTGGTCCACTTCTGTGAACAATTCTGATCATTATCTCCTATCCTTTTGATGTAATAGAACTGTGTCCCCCTGATCTTTGTGGAGGGTGGGTCACCTGGCTTGGGGAAATTCCTAAAAATGATTCCCACCCTCCTCCCAGGTTTACATGGGGAAACTCCCATCTCCAGTTAATCTGAGAATCACTTTGGTCTGGAAAACAATCACCACCCTTATTGATTTGGAAATTAGTCTCTAATTGATCCCTAACCCCAAATTGTAGAAGGCTAAATAAAAAACAAGATTCTGTACCCAAACCTTAGCTGTCTTTCTAATCAGGAAGCAGCCTGCTGAGGGAAATAGTTTCTCAGTGAAAACCATTTTTGTCAATTACCTCTCTTGGAGATCGGGACTGTGAATTCTTTCACAAAAACCTGCAACACCGGCCTGGGGACTCCATTGCTGTTAGGGTATCTTTCACCCATCAACACTTTCAAATAGTCCTAAATCTATTTGTCATCCAGTCACTCTCCACTGAAATTCTCTGCTAAACTATCACCTCTGCTCTGACTTCATTTTCTTTCATTTGGTTCTTAGCTATACAGTAGTGTCATCTCTAAACTCTCCTCTCCCCTTTTTCTATCGCTTAACAAACTTCAACTATGGAATATCTCACACATTTACCCTTTCTTTTCCTGTTTCCAAATGTCATTGAAAGTAAGTAGTCATAGGGGCAGCTAGGTGGCACAAATGGATAGAGCACCAGCCCTGAAATCAGGAAGACCTGAGTTCAAATGTGGTCTCAGACACTTAACATTTCCTAACTGTGTGACCCTGGGCAAGTCACTTAACCTCAATTGCTTTAGACAAAAATAATAAAAAAAAGAAGTAATCATAGAATTGGTAAACCGTGCAGATTGCAAGTTTATAATAATTGATTCCAACTTGGCCTTCACTGATAAAGTAATTTTATTTTTCTCTATAGATTCTATCACAATGGATGTTCAAAATAGTTTCCTTTTTTCTGAAACCTTTCTCAACTCACCTTCACCCTTAATCTCAATGAAGTATCTCCTTCAATATTTTACTAAGAAAATACACCTCTCTTCTATACCCCCAATTCCTTGGGGTATCTTTTTATTTTTCTCTGCCTTTGTTCCTGCATCTGATGAAGAGGTAACCTTTGTCATCAAGACCAGTCACCTCTATCTGTGCCCTTAATCTTAGTCTCTCCCAAATCCCCAAAAACCTCCCCTCTCTCATCTATCTCTAACTACTTTCCAGCTACCTAGAAATAAGTCCATCTCTTTCCCATCCTTAAAACTTCACTTAATCCTCCTATCTCCTCAAGCTAATGTTCTACTTTTTTCCTTTTCACCACCAGAATTCTAGGGGAAAAAAAAAAGCTATCTTTTCATATCTCTTCTTCAGGGCCAGGCTTGTTTTATTTTTCTTTTAGCAACTCTTTCAGTTGTTTGATGGTTTTTCTTTCCATTTACCCTGTTGTAGTCATTGTGTGAATTGTTTTCGTGGCTCAGATTTTCAATCTGCATCAGTTCATATAATTTTCCCCTTTGTATACATCATATTCATTATTTCTAAAATAAAATAATATTCAGTTAAATATACCATAATTTGTTTAATCCTCTATGGGGCTCTAATTTGTTTCTAGTTCTTTGCTACTATAAAAAGTACTCCTATAAACAAAAATGTTACTATGATACACTATATCTGTTACTTAACTTTTGCCTAGATACCTTCAGTGAGGCAATGGCTCAGGGCAGCCCATTTTGCTTTTGGATAATTCTGATTGTTAGGGTATTATTTTCCCCAAGCCTAAATGTGTCTCTTGCAACACTGACTCATTTTTCCTGTGGTTCTTCCATCTCTGGCCAAACAGAACATGCATGACGATCTCCCAAATATTTTAATACAGCTATCACCCCCTTTAGTCTTCTCCAGGTGAAACATGGAACTCCTTTAATGAAAGACTCAAGACTTTTTAACTTCTTGGTTATCTAATAGAAGCTTATTCATCTTTCTTCTACAATGGGATACCTAGAACCAAGCACAATATTCCAAATATAGTCAGTCTGGCCAGGGAAGAATACTATGGGCTTACTACCTTTGTATTTTTGTCAAACATACTTTTTCTTCAAGAGGTCGAAGATCATGTTGGATTTTTTTAACTGCCACATCATTCTGTTGCCTTATATAGAGCTTATATTCTCCAAAATTTCCAGATATTTATCCTGATAGATTACCATGATTGTCCTCCCACTGGTGAGGTAAAATAAGCACCAGAAGTGGTAAATATACAACACATTTGGTAGAACAATTGATTGTAAGAAGAATATTATATAAAAGTTTGCAACATGGGGCAACCATAACGAAATATCACAGGTTACAAAATTTTGCTATTTATTATGTGAACACACAGGAGCTAGCAAGGAAAGAGGTTTTAACAATTAACAAGGAGAAAGATAAGTTCTCTACTGGAACTCACAATTAACCAGAAGTAAGCCACTATTAAAGGTAAACACAATGAGGTAGGAGTATGCCGTTGATTGGCAGGTTAAATCCATGCAGAAGTTTAGCTGACTAACCCCAAAAGCAAGTTAGTGAGAGAAAGGGATTACTCCATTGACTGGAGGGAGAGGCTAACTCTAAAAGAGATTTAGCTAAAACATACATCATGAGCAGATGTTTTATAGAAGAAATATAAGCTGGGGGAATAAATTCATAACTCAACTTTCTGATTGGATACAGTAAGGTGTGGTTTCTAAAGATCTCTACTGTTCACTTGAACAAAAGGCCTACTTAAGAACAAAAGAAAAGGTCTGAGATGTCTTCTTGCTTACCACAGGGAGAATTATAATCCTACCAGTGCTTCAGGCTCTTTCTTCAAAAGCCTACCTAGCTTAATAGGACCTCACCACCATACATACCCTACTAATGAAGTCAAAAAAATTTTTTTGAACCAAATGTAAGACTTTAAGTTTCATTTTATTAGATTTAGTCCATTATTCTGGACTGTCAAGATTTTTTTGGACCCAAAAATCAGTCGACCAATGTGTTAACTATTCCTCTTAGCTATGTGTTAATCTCCAATCCATCTATGCCTTTATGTCACAGATAATTTTTTTTTTATGGTTAGCACACATCCCCTAGATTACAGGGGTCCTCAAACTTTTTAAATAGGGGGCTAGTTCACTGTCCCTCAGACTGTAGGAGGGCCGGACTATAGTTAAAACAAAAACTTTGTTTTATGGGTCTTTAAATAAAGAAATTTCATAGCCCTGGGTGAGGGGGATATACGTCCTCAGCTGCTGCATCTGGCCCGCAGGCCATAGTTTGAGGACCCCTGTTAGAACATCATACAGAAAACTTGTATCCTCAGCGTGATATCAAATCATTAATGACTATCTTTTGAGTTAAGTTATTCAGCCAGTTTGAACCCAATTAATTGTACTGTCTTCTATTCTAGACTATATCTCTCTACCTTTTTCACAAGTACAGCATGAGTTATTTTGTTAAAACTTTGCTAAAATCTAGATAAATTATGACAATATATCCATTTTCATTAATGGAATTCCAATTATGGAATTCCAATACAAGTAACTACTGAATAAACATCAACCTAAATATTTCATAGGCATCTCAAGTTCTATGCATCTATGAACTTACTTTTCCCACACACAAACTTACCTCTCTTACTCACATATTTCCAACAAGGACATTACTTACCTTTCAGATGCACAGGTGAGCAAATTCAGAATCATCGACACTTGATCTCTGTCCCTCACCTACATGTAACAACTCTCATATACATCACCATTTCTTTATGCACACAACCATTACCCTAATTGAGGCACCAATTACCTCTTACACAGACCATTTCATTTACCTTCTAACCAGTCTCCCTGCTTCCACTTAATTTCCTCCATTTTATTCTCCACACAGCTATCAAATTGTTAATCATAAGGTACAGTTCTGTCCTTGTTATCCTGCTCAAAAAGTTTCAATAGCTCCCACCTACATCTAGGATAAAATACCAGTTTCTCAACTTGGCCCTTGAAATCCTTCAAGACCTACATACAATATATCTTTCCTTAAAATGGTTTCACATACTTCTCCCTTACATACTTTTTGTCTTACCTAATTGGCAAATTTGCCAATTTATACAATATTCCATTTCTTACTTCCATTTGTGAGAATAGACGAGGGTTTAGTTTACACAGTTATAAAAATTGAATTAGAGAAATGGAATTTAAGCTAGAAAAATAAAATTGAAACCCAACAAATGATGAAGCTTAAACAAGAAAATGAAAGGAAAATGAAATCAAGAGTGAAGGTTTTAGATTTGAAAATGAAAGAATGTAGTTAGGAGTGAAGATTCACACTGACATGGGGGTGTAGAGGGCCACAGATAGTGGGGGAACTCTGGGTGAGGTATAAAACCTTCAGCCCAGAGAGAACCTACTGATAATGTCTAGTTCGGCTCCCTGTCTCCCCTAAGGCAGAGACATCTATATACAATAGCAAGTTATTTATGTGGTCCCACATGCACGGTATAAAGTTAGTGCATGTGCAGTGTTGCTTTGGTTATATAAGGATATTAGAGTATATAAGACAGAGAATTTGGAATAAACACACTCCATGTTTTGACCATCCATGTGATTCTCGCCTCATCACTCCTTCATTAAGACCAAGAACTCAGGCTGGTCCTGAGATTCTTCATAGAGCTAGTTCAGATGGTGTATTTTGGCACCCCAACTTGGGGGCTCTAGAAAGGAAAGTACATCTTGCCACCCCAACTTGGGGGCTCTAAAAAGCACACAACATGGGGGATTACACATTCCTGGTAGGATTATGATTTCTGGTCCTCAGCCAATGGGATCTCAGAAGAGAGACTTACAATTTAAATATAAAAAAGAGGACAAGTATTGATTCCATGTGTTCCTATTCAATAGATACACACCTGCAGTTGTGAAATTAAAGACTTTTAACGTCAGTCCTCCCAAGTCCAAAGGAATTATCTCTCACACATGCCTTTGCAAGGATTGGCTCCTGTGCCAGGAATATCTTTCTTCACTTTTGCCTTTTAGATTTTTTAATTTCTTTCAACTCTCAACACAAGTTGAGCCTTAGAGCAATAGCTGCCACATCCCCTTCTAATTGAGGATGCTCTAAAATTACCCTCAATCATTGGAGATTCTAACTCCCCACCAGGTTCAAAGCATTTTTGCCCTCACCAGAACTTTAGAATTGGGGAAAGGAATGAGAGTGAGTATCTATAATGACTCCAAATATGCTTTTCATGTTTTGCATGCTCATGAGGCTATATGGAAAGAAAGGGGATTTTTGACAGCCAACCATTTCACCATTAAGTATGGAGGGGAACAATTACTGTAAATTATCCATGGACCTAGAGAGGTTTCTGTTTTGTTTTATTAAGGACAACAGAGAGGGATTCACTTCAGGCCCAGGGAAACGGGCTTGCATATTTAGTTGCCCATACTACTGCCTGTTTGCTCCTAACCATGGCACTTTTAATTCCTTATTTCTTGGATTCC